>NC_069503.1:1015048747-1015206247 GCF_027579735.1 Bombina bombina
AAACACATGAACTAACTCCCTCTAGAGGAGGGAGGAAGAGGAAAAGGGAGGGATGCATTTGTGGCTGATTAAACTATGGCACATAAGTTCAATTATTTATGAGACAGGTTTTTAGTAATAAGACTGCATAATGTGTTAAAATTATGTGCACACTGCACAGTATCTGCACACATTACTCTGTCTTTGATTATTAAAAGCCTGTTTCACAAATTTTTAGCTACAGCAGTACTCTAAGGCAGTGCTTGTTTATTATACATTCTATTGTAAAATAAAAGATAAAACACATTTTCTTCTTAAACGTGAAGAGTCCACAGCTGCATTCATTAGTTTTGGGAATTTAGAACCTGGCCACAAGGAGGAGGCAAAGACACCACAGCCAAGGCTTAAATACCTCCCCCACTTCCCTTATCCCCCAGTCATTCTTTGCCTTTTGTCACAGGAGGTTGGCAGAGAAGTGCCTGAAGATTTTAGATGGTCTCTTATGGAGGGTAGTACTCTTTGCAATGGGACTTGAGTTTTAAGTAATCCTGTCAGCCTCTCAGTGAGAGCATGGATGAAGGTTAGAGTCCGGAGGTGCAAGGAGAGTTTTTCTCCGAAACCATCCTGACTCATATTAACAGCTCCTTCGCAATCGGCATTGATGAGTTTCGCTGCCTGCTTTCTTCTCTCAAGTCCATGTCAGAAGTGAGGCTATTATCTGTCACACAAGGACCGTGTTCCTGTTCCACGGCGTTGATTCCGATAAGATTGTTTCATTTTTCTCCGATGATGTGATAAGTAATGTAAACGAAGTCAGGGTCTCAGTGGCACTCCTTTATCTTTGTAAAGAATTAAGGGTTTAAATCTCCTGAGGGGGGTTATTGAACATGGGGGGACTTTAATCATGTTTGTTATGTGATTCTGTCTGCTAATGTGTAGTTTCACTTGGGCTCTTGGCTATATTGGAACATAACAGCCTTTTCTTGTCGGGCTGCGTGGCCCTTGTAGGCCTTGGCGTGCTTTTCTATGTCCTGCACGGTGCACCTTGTGACGAGGCGTGGTCACGCTTCTGCGCTCCATTTCCATATTCCTGACTGCGTGGCGACTGAGAGAATATCTGTTTTGCTAGCTGTCTGGGTCTCAGGAGGTCGTGAGTGCCCCAGCCATTGGGGGTGTAAGGTGCTGTTTTGTTGTTTTTCTGTTCATAATTTTTATATACCAAGTTATGGAGGATTCTGACTTTTTGGAGACGGATGTCTCTGAATCAAATTCTACGAGTAATCCATACCCATCAGTTATGTTCCGAATGCCGCTCTAGAGTGCTCTCTTCTCTCGATACAGGGAACTTGGAGTCCGCCGAGCCACCCACCCCTGGGGATCCCATATCCCGTGCGGTGCGTCCCCTAGAACCTTCTTTGGCTATGCAAGCAGGTGTCCCTAATTTCGTTATCCCTTCTCGAGAAGGCAGCTTGTTTCCTCCAAATGTTACGGCATGGTTCCGCATGGCCATATTTATGGCCCTGGCGCATTTACATCTTCCCAAGGAGGTGTTGCTGAGATATTGTCCATGTTATGCTAACCAGGGCTTGTCAGGCGTGGAATCGCCGGGGTCAGATCAGCCATCTTGGGAAGCGGTTTCCTCTGAAGCTTCAGGGACTCAACCTTCGGGTTCGGGGTCGTCAGTTGCCCTGGCGGAGGTAAGTTTTGCTTTTCGTTATAGAATGGCGCGCCTTCGTGTCCTACTACGGCACGTTTTGGCGGTGCTGGAGGATCCTAGTGCTAATAGGGTGATGGATCCTCGGTCTTCTGTTCCAGATGGCAAGCTGGGTTAGACGTATGGGGATGAAGTAATCTCCTTGTCTACAATTTTCCTTCTTTTCGGGTATCTTGTTCCATTTCTGAGCTGAGTATGGGGTCTCTGACTGGTCCTCTTGGTGTACCCATTCTACTTGGGCGTTCAACTGTGGGTGCTGCCTTCTTTTACTTTGATCCGGTTAGGATGTATTTTATTTTGTACTTAAGAAGCTCATGTCTGATATGATTTTTCCCTTTGGAAATATTTATTCTCTGGAATCTGATACTAGCGATTTTGTGGTCGCTTGAGCGCTTCCGTGGAAGTCGCATGTTAAGGTGTTAGTACATGTTACATCTTTATATCCTTTTTGTCGATTCCTGTTGGGGTCTTGAATTTTCTGTGGCCTGGGTCAGTTTGGAGTGTCCCATGTAGCAGTCTGGTCCTGATGTGGCGCTATCTCTGTTCCTTACGGTCTATATCATCCATGTGGTGCCGGTGTAACTGGATGACCTGGCTGGGTGGTGAGTTACTCACTCGAATGAGGAGTTTATTATTTTGGGGTCTCTTCAGTTCAAAGAATTCTTTGCCTTTTGGCTAAGAGTTCTTGTGAAGTGAACCTTCCAATAATTTTTGGAGGCTCTGCCCATGCAGGGCTAAAATTAAAATAAAAAAATAAAAAAAGAGAACCTTAGTTCACTGACGTCAGGCTGGTTCTCATTCTGCCTCTTGGTGCATCAGGGCCTAATTGTCCTGTTCCTCATGGGCGGGCAGATCCTACTAGGGATCTCTTAGGGTGTTTGTCCTCATTTTCGATGTTGAGATTCCATTTTTTGGAATTGTTTTTCCTTGATGACGGTACCTCTTGCTTCGGGTTGAGGTGAGGGGCCCTTTTTCCTTTTTCTTGGGTTGGCTTCAGGTCATCTGTTGCTGGAAGTTAGTCTTTTGGCTACTCTACTTCTGGGATCTCGTCTGCTCCCATCCTTGGGAGATTTTCAGATGGCTGTGTCCCTCCTTTTCTGTGTCGCCCCTGCTGAGGCATTTTGGGTGTCTTCCACTAGGGGTTAGGATCATGTTCCATCTTCCATCCCCGAGCCGTTGGGGTGTCAGAGGTGGTGCCCCTTGTTGGCTTAGTGGTAAACCTTGCTGCCTTCAAAACTGAGGGTCAAGAGTTCGAATCCAGTTGTGTTTAGCTGTTCGTTAAAGCAAGTGCCCTTTCACTGATGGGTGAAACATCTCCTCGCCTAAATCATGATTGCAGGCGGCCAGATTTACATGGATCCTGAGGATCTTAGAAACTGGATTGAGACGCTAACAAAAGTCTCCAAGGGAGATGTGGGGCTCCACCGCTCCTGAAGCAGGAGGTTGTGGGTTGTACCCTGGTAAATCTCCCGTTAACTATTTTGTGATTCTGTTGATAGCTAGCAGTCCTAAGCAGAGTTTTCTGTTTTTTCTCATACGTTCTTAGTCTTTGGACTTGGTGGAAGTTGTCCTTAGAGCCTTACAGAGTGGCTGTGTGGCTTCACTATTACCTATCACCTTTCTGTGGGGAGTTGTATACCACTGCGGGTGTCCTAAGCTCTCTGGGTATGGGACATTTTCGTGTGAATTCAATGTCCAAGTTGTCTTGGATATGACAGTTATTGCTTCGCCTACGTTGCAAGTCTGTTTCGGATGGGGTAACCTAGCGGTTTCTCAGGGGTTTTTAACTAGTTAAGTCGGCTCAGAGTTTTCGGGTGCCGGGTCTGTTTGTCCCGTCTTTGACTGGATTTTTTGGGGGTCTGTATCAAGATCTCTTAGGTCTGAAGCTGGACCGCCCAGTTTCCCGGTTCCGGGACGTCTTCTGTTCCACGGAAGTAATCTCTCTCTTGCAGGGAAATCTAGACTTCTTCTGGGCCGGCCTTAGTGACCGGATGGTTTTTCGTTCGGTATTTGACTTTTTGAGCAGATTTACACTTAACCCCCGCTGTTTTAGTCTGATGATTAAATAAGCCGTATAGTGAGCAGAAGGTCTACACTTTGAAACCAGCTGCAGCTATTTGCAACTTGATGGTGTGCTAGCATATTAAGTTCTGGTTTCTCTTTCCCTCCCTTTGGAGGTGAATTTGACACCCCACTGTATCCGCCTGGTGCTTGGAGGTACCCTTTATGCCTTTGTCGGTGGGGTTGCCCCCCCGCCTTGAGTGCAGGATGTCAGTGTGAAGGGATGGAGTTCTTGTGCCATGCCTTACTGTAATTCGGTAGAGGGAGGATTTCCCTCTCTTTTTTCCCTCTCTTTTTTTCCTTTCTGCAGACCTTTACGATCGGGGTACTTTTAATCCCTAAGTCTTTCGGACATTGTCAGTCACTTTGGTGCTGGGTCCATTACCGGAGCGAGAGTCGGGGAAATGTCTGATCTGTTGATCTTAGCAGCGTATCATACTTATTGTGAACAGTCTTTGAGGCTTCGCGGTGGATCCTCCTCGGCAGGTAGTTTTGTCTACCGGGTTCGGTTCCTCCTTTCCTGTCCCTTTTTGGGAAGGTCCTGTCCTGCTCTGTTTCTGAGCTCCTCTTCTGCAGAGTGTTACGTGCATTTTCATAGCTAGGGTGGTGACCTGTGGTCGTTAAGTCCTTATTCGTAGCAGGACGCCTATGGCTTGGAGGAGCTTATTCAGATATCTGATGCTGTTTTGTTCGGCGGCTCCCGGGGACGGTTTGTCTTTGGGTGCTCTATTCTGGGTGCGAGTGAGCGCTCTATATAGGTGAGGGATTTTTCTTTCCTCCTTTTAAATTCTCAGGACATTTCTTGGTCCTTTATTTTAGGTAGAGGGGGCTTTACAAGACCTCACTTTACTTTGCTGGGTCGGCAGGGTCTTTTCATAGGGGCCCTGTTTTATCCTGGTTTACTCCTTTTGGAGTTTCCTTATTGGTCCTTGTCCCTTTGGGTCCTGAGGGTCCTTTCGGACTCATTTAGCTGAGTCTCCTCCTTCCCCGCTGGGGGAATGTGGATGTTCCCCTTTCTTTTGATCGGGTGTGAGTTTATCTTTGTGGGCTGCGTGCCTGCGGGATTTGGTCTCCTCAGAGGCTTTAGCTCGGTTGATTAACTTATCCTGAGCCGTCTCTAGCAAGGGCATTGCTGGTTTTAACTGTTGGTCAGTTATCTCTGCCATTTCCTTTGGCTTCTAGTGAAGCAGTTTTTTCTATCGGGAGTTTTGGGTTTTAGGCTGTTCTGCCCTCAGAATGGGTCGCCTTTTGTAACTGCCCGTTTTGCATTCAGTGTCCTCTATAGCCCGGTTATTGTTTTCTACAAAAGTAATGAATGCAGCTGTGGACTCTTTCCGTTTAAGAAGAAAAACTTAAATTATGCTTACCTGATAATTTTCTTTTCTTCTGATGGGAAGAGTCCACATCTCCCCGCTCGCATTGTTCAGATGGGGCAGCTGTATTTTTTATTTCTTTTGGCACCTTTTTTCACCCTGATATTTCTCTTACTTTTCCTTGTAAGCTCTGTAGAATGACTGGGGGATGAGAGAAGTGGGGGAGGTATTTAAGCCTTTGTCTGGGGTGTCTTTGCCTCCTCCTGGTGGCCAGGTTCATAATTCCCAATAGTAATGAATGCAGCTGTGGACTCTTCCCATCAGAAGAAAAGAAGATTATCAGGTAAGCATAATTAGTTGTTTCTTTCATGTAATTAACAAGAGTCCATGAGCTAGTGACGTATGGGATATACATTCCTACCAGGAGGGGCAAAGTTTCCCAAACCTTAAAATGCCTATAAATACACCCCTCACCACACCCACAAATCAGTTTTACAAACTTTGCCTCCAAGGGAGGTGGTGAAGTAAGTTTGTGCTAGATTCTACGTTGATATGCGCTCCGCAGCAAGTTGGAGCCCGGTTTTCCTCTCAGCGTGCAGTGAATGTCAGAGGGATGTGAGGAGAGTATTGCCTATTGAATGCAGTGATCTCCTTCTACGGGGTCTATTTCATAAGGTTCTCTGTTATCGGTCGTAGAGATTCATCTCTTACCTCCCTTTTCAGATCGACGATATACTCTTATATTTACCATTTCCTCTACTGATTCTCGTTTCAGTACTGGTTTGGCTTTCTACAAACATGTAGATGAGTGTCCTGGGGTAAGTAAGTCTTATTTTCTGTGACACTCTAAGCTATGGTTGGGCACTTTATTTATAAAGTTCTAAATATATGTATTCAAACATTTATTTGCCTTGACTCAGAATGTTCAACTTTCCTTATTTCCAGACAGTCAGTTTCATATTTGGGATTATGCTTTAATTATCATATTTTTTCTTACCTCAAAAATTTGACTTTTTTCCCTGTGGGCTGTTAGGCTCGCGGGGGCTGAAAATGCTTCATTTTATTGCGTCATTTTTGGCGCGGACTTTTTTGGCGCAAAAATTCATTTCCGTTTCCGGCGTCATACGTGTCGCCGGAAGTTGCGTCATTTTTTGACGTTATTTTGCGCCAAAAATGTCGGCGTTCCGTATGTTGCGTCATTTTTGGCGCAAAAAGCATTTAGGCGCCAAATAATGTGGGCGTCTTTTTTGGCGCCAAAAAATATGGGCGTCGCTTTTGTCTCCACATTATTTCAGTCTCATTTTTCATTTGCTTCTGGTTGCTAGAAGCTTGATGTTTGGCATTTTTTTCCCATTCCTGAAACTGTCTTATAAGGAATTTGATCTATTTTGCTTTATATGTTGTTTTTTCTCTTACATATTGCAAGATGTCTCACGTTGCATCTGAGCCAGAAGATACTACAGGAAAACCTCTGCCTGCTGGATCTACCAAAGCTAAGTGTATCTGCTGTAAACTTTTGGTAGCTATTCCTCCAGCTGTTGTTTGTATTAAATGTCATGACAAACTTGTTAATGCAGATAATATTTCCTTTAGTGATGTACCATTGCCTGTTGCAGTTCCCTCAACATCTAAGGTGCAGAATGTTCCTGATAACATAAGAGATTTTGTTTCTGAATCCATAAAGAAGGCTTTGTCTGTTATTTCTCCTTCTAGTAAACGTAAAAAGTCTTTTAAATCTTCTCTTTCTACAGATGAATTTTTAAATGAACACCATCATTCTGATTCTTTGGACTCTTCTGGTTCAGAGGATTCTGTCTCAGAGATTGATGCTGATAAATCTTCATATTTATTTAAGATGGAATTTATTCGCTCTTTACTTAAAGAAGTACTAATTGCTTTAGAAATAGAGGATTCTAGTCCTCTTGATACTAATTCTATACGTTTAGATAAGGTTTTTAAAGCTCCTGCGGTTATTCCAGAAGTCTTTCCTGTTCCTAATGCTATTTCTGCAGTAATTGCTAAGGAATGGGATAGATTGGGTAATTCATTTACTCCTTCTAAACGTTTTAAGCAATTATATCCTGTTCCGCCTGACAGGTTAGAATTTTGGGACAAAATCCCTAAAGTTGATGGGGCTATTTCTACCCTTGCTAAACGTACTACCATTCCTACATCAGATGGTACCTCGTTTAAGGATCCTTTAGATAGAAAAATTGAATCTTTTCTAAGAAAAGCTTATCTATGTTCAGGTAATCTTCTTAGACCTGCTATATCATTGGCTGATGTTGCTGCAGCTTCAACTTTTTGGTTGGAAACTCTAGCGCAACAAGTAACAAATCGTGATTCTCATGATATTATTATTCTTCTCCAACATGCTAATAATTTCATCTGTGATGCCATTTTTGATATTATTAGAGTTGATGTTAGATTTATGTCTCTGGCTATCTTAGCCAGAAGAGCTTTATGGCTTAAGACTTGGAATGCTGATATGGCTTCTAAATCAACTCTACTTTCCATTTCTTTCCAGGGAAACAAATTATTTGGTTCTCAGTTGGATTCTATTATTTCAACTGTTACTGGTGGGAAAGGAACTTTTTTACCACAGGATAAAAAGTCTAAAGGTAAAAACAGGGCTAACAATCGTTTTCGATCCTTTCGTTTCAACAAAGAACAAAAGCCTGATCCTTCGTCCTCAGGAGCAGTTTCAGTTTGGAAACCATCTCCAGTCTGGAATAAATCCAAGCCTGCTAGAAAGGCAAAGCCTGCTTCTAAGTTCACATGAAGGTACGGCCCTCATTCCAGTTCAGCTGGTAGGGGGCAGGTTACGTTTTTTCAAAGAAATTTGGATCAATTCTGTTCACAATCTTTGGATTCAGAACATTGTTTCAGAAGGGTACAGAATTGGTTTCAAGATGAGACCTCCTGCAAAGAGATTTTTTCTTTCCCATGTCCCAGTAAATCCAGTGAAAGCTCAAGCATTTCTGAATTGTGTTTCAGATCTAGAGTTGGCTGGAGTAATTATGCCAGTTCCAGTTCCGGAACAGGGGATGGGGTTTTATTCAAATCTCTTCATTGTACCAAAGAAGGAGAATTCCTTCAGACCAGTTCTGGATCTAAAATTATTGAATCGCTATGTAAGGATACCAACGTTCAAGATGGTAACTGTAAGGACTATATTGCCTTTTGTTCAGCAAGGGAATTATATGTCCACAATAGATTTACAGGATGCATATCTGCATATTCCGATTCATCCAGATCATTATCAGTTCCTGAGATTCTCTTTTCTAGACAAGCATTACCAATTTGTGGCTCTACCGTTTGGCCTTGCTACAGCTCCAAGAATTTTCACAAAGATTCTCGGTGCCCTTCTGTCTGTAATCAGAGAACAGGGTATTGTGGTATTTCCTTATTTGGACGATATCTTGGTACTTGCTCCGTCTTTACATTTAGCAGAGTCTCATACGAATCGACTTGTGTTGTTTCTTCAAGATCATGGTTGGAGGATCAATTTACCAAAAAGTTCTTTGATTCCTCAAACAAGGGTAACCTTTCTGGGTTTCCAGATAGATTCAGTTTCCATGACTTTGTCTTTAACAGACAAGAGACGTCTAAAATTGATTACAGCCTGTCGAAACCTTCAGTCTCAATCATTCCCTTCGGTAGCCTTATGCATGGAAATTCTAGGTCTTATGACTGCTGCATCGGACGCGATCCCCTTTGCTCGTTTTCACATGCGACCTCTTCAGCTCTGTATGCTGAACCAATGGTGCAGGGATTACACGAAGATATATCAATTAATATCTTTAAAACCGATTGTTCGGCACTCTCTAACGTGGTGGACAGATCACCATCGTCTAATTCAAGGGGCTTCTTTTGTTCTTCCGACCTGGACTGTAATTTCAACAGATGCAAGTCTCACAGGTTGGGGAGCTGTGTGGGGATCTCTGACGGCACAAGGAGTTTGGGAATCTCAGGAGGTGAGATTACCGATCAATATCTTGGAACTTCGTGCAGTTTTCAGAGCTCTTCAGTTTTGGCCTCTTCTGAAGAGAGAATCGTTCATTTGTTTTCAGACAGACAATGTCACAACTGTGGCATACATCAATCATCAAGGAGGGACTCACAGTCCTCTGGCTATGAAAGAAGTATCTCGAATTTTGGTTTGGGCGGAATCCAGCTCCTGTCTAATCTCTGCGGTTCATATCCCAGGTGTAGACAATTGGGAAGCGGATTATCTCAGTCGCCAAACGTTGCATCCGGGCGAGTGGTCTCTTCACCCAGAGGTATTTCTTCAGATTGTTCAAATGTGGGGGCTCCCAGAGATAGATCTGATGGCCTCTCATCTAAACAAGAAACTTCCCAGGTATCTGTCCAGATCCCGGGATCCTCAGGCGGAGGCAGTGGATGCATTGTCACTTCCTTGGAAGTATCATCCTGCCTATATCTTTCCGCCTCTAGTTCTTCTTCCAAGAGTAATCTCCAAGATTCTGAGGGAATGCTCGTTTGTTCTGCTAATAGCTCCGGCATGGCCTCACAGGTTTTGGTATGCGGATCTTGTCCGGATGGCATCTTGCCAACCGTGGACTCTTCCGTTAAGACCAGACCTTCTGTCGCAAGGTCCTTTTTTCCATCAGGATCTCAAATCCTTAAATTTAAAGGTATGGAGATTGAACGCTTGATTCTTGGTCATAGAGGTTTCTCTGACTCCGTGATTAATACTATGTTACAGGCTCGTAAATCTGTATCTCGAGAGATATATTATAGAGTCTGGAAGACTTATATTTCTTGGTGTCTTTCTCATCATTTTTCTTGGCATTCTTTTAGAATACCGAGAATTTTACAGTTTCTTCAGGATGGCTTAGATAAGGGTTTGTCCGCGAGTTCTTTGAAAGGACAAATCTCCGCTCTTTCTGTTCTTTTTCACAGAAAGATTGCTATTCTTCCTGATATTCATTGTTTTGTACAAGCTTTGGTTCGTATAAAACCTGTCATTAAGTCAATTTCTCCTCCATGGAGTTTGAATTTGGTTTTGGGAGCTCTTCAAGCTCCTCCGTTTGAACCTATGCATTCATTGGACATTAAATTACTTTCTTGGAAAGTTTTGTTCCTTTTGGCCATCTCTTCTGCTAGAAGAGTTTCTGAATTATCTGCTCTTTCGTGCGAGTCTCCTTTTCTGATTTTTCATCAGGATAAGGCGGTGTTGCGAACTTCTTTTGAATTTTTACCTAAAGTTGTGAATTCCAACAACATTAGTAGAGAAATTGTGGTTCCTTCATTATGTCCTAATCCTAAGAATTCTAAGGAGAAATCATTGCATTCTTTGGATGTTGTTAGAGCTTTGAAATATTATGTTGAAGCTACGAAATCTTTCCGTAAGACTTCTAGTCTATTTGTTATCTTTTCCGGTTCTAGGAAAGGCCAGAAAGCTTCTGCTATTTCTTTGGCATCTTGGTTGAAATCTTTAATTCATCTTGCCTATGTTGAGTCGGGTAAAATTCCGCCTCAAAGAATTACAGCTCATTCTACTAGGTCAGTTTCTACTTCCTGGGCGTTTAGGAATGAAGCTTCGGTTGACCAGATCTGCAAAGCAGCAACTTGGTCCTCTTTGCATACTTTTACTAAATTCTACCATTTTGATGTATTTTCTTCTTCTGAAGCAGTTTTTGGTAGAAAAGTTCTTCAGGCAGCGGTTTCTGTTTGAATCTTCTGCTTATGTTTTTTGTTAAACTTTATTTTGGGTGTGGATTATTTTCAGCAGGAATTGGCTGTCTTTATTTTATCCCTCCCTCTCTAGTGACTCTTGTGTGGAAAGATCCACATCTTGGGTAGTCATTATCCCATACGTCACTAGCTCATGGACTCTTGTTAATTACATGAAAGAAAACATAATTTATGTAAGAACTTACCTGATAAATTCATTTCTTTCATATTAACAAGAGTCCATGAGGCCCACCCTTTTTTGTGGTGGTTATGATTTTTTGTATAAAGCACAATTATTCCAATTCCTTATTTTATATGCTTCGCACTTTTTTTCTTATCACCCCACTTCTTGGCTATTCGTTAAACTGATTTGTGGGTGTGGTGAGGGGTGTATTTATAGGCATTTTAAGGTTTGGGAAACTTTGCCCCTCCTGGTAGGAATGTATATCCCATACGTCACTAGCTCATGGACTCTTGTTAATATGAAAGAAATGAATTTATCAGGTAAGTTCTTACATAAATTATGTTTTTTTTGGTTTCTTGGTATATATATCTTTCTTATCTTTTATTTTACATTTTTACACCATAACAGAGTTAGATTTTACCTAAGTGAGTTTCCCCATTTGCTTTCCATGCAGTGTTTAAAAAAAGAAGGAATAAAGATAAAAAAATAAGTTTGGGCAGTTTTAAGAGACTTGTGGACTAATTTATGACATGCATTTCATTGACTATAGTTTAAGGGCAGTTAAAAACAACTAAATATAAAGCTTAAAATATAAATGCTCTGAAAAAACCCCCACATAACAGCACACTCTTGAACTTCCATATGCTGATCAGTTTGAGATGCATCTTAAATTGGTGAACATTCCAGCATCACAATATTCTCCTGCTCAAGCAGGCACGCTGAAATAGCACTGCCTGTCAGAATGTGAGGTCTCCGAGAAGATAAACCAAAGGACGAGGGGGAGGGGCATAAGATCGTCAGCACAGAGCAAACCTCACACACTGAAATTAGTGTTAAAAGTCTAGCCCCCTTGCATTTTAAAGACAGGCAGTGAATTTCTTTGGCAGATATTGAGTTTTAACACAAAAGCAGAGGTAGTCTGAACGCCACTGTAAAATCTCAGAATTGGAGTATCACAGTATATTAACACTATAATCACAAGTCATACAACAACACTGCCAAAATGATATAGAATATGCACCTAACCCAGACAGTGTAAAATCTTCTGACTATTTGTTACTGCTGTATATATTAGCAGTGTATATGCTTTTGTACTAGTTCCTGCTTATCTGTGAGTTGTGAGTAGATGTGAGTAGTAGATCTTTGAAGCCTGCATATAAGCATCACACGCCCCTTAGTGCCATCCCAGCTACTCATAAAGTACATGGAGAGACTAGAAAGGTTTGTCTTGTAACGAAACTCTGGCAGGGGTTGATTGTCCCTTTGCAGCTGCAGCACTACTTGACACAGACTAGAAGAACACCATGCCAAATGCACAGGACGTGAAATTGACGTGCTGTGCACATTCCCAGCGCTTCTTCCTCTGGCCACCTTTTTTTACAATGCAATATGCATCATGTTTATTAGATTACCTACTTACATACTGCATGCAGCTCACACTCCGACTCCCACCACTCCATCTGCGTAACTGTGAAACCTCCTTCTGTGATTCAGTGACTGACAGAAACTCCGGTCACTTTCTCCTGGTGCTGTCAGTGTTCCATGCGCGTGTACGCCAACGTAATGACGTCACGCGCACCGGCACCAAAAAAGAAGGCCGTAGCCTGAAGTCAGCTCCTCGCAGCTCCTGAGAGTAGTTCGAAATAACACTGACGATTGTCACAAAAATGTACAATTAAAAGACATGGCTCAGAAGTTTCTCCAGTTTATCCCTCACAACTGATTGAAAAACAACTTCTGGTTGCCGAGCAACAAACCCGTGATGGTCTTATGGTAAGGAATAAGGAGAAAGAAGAAGACCCAAGATTGAACTTTGTAACCACGTACACTCCACTCTCGGAAGTGGTATCCAACACCATCAAAGACAATTGGAAAATTGTGGCAAAGGATACAAGTCTACCTTTCTATGATCTCCCACCACCGCGGATGGTTTATAAGAGGTCCAAACATTTGCGAGACCTTCTAGTCTTGAATGACCTGGTGCACTGTTACAAATGCTGGACTTGGCTATCAAAGGCCAAATTGGGATGCTACAGATGTATCAACTGTGTCACTTGTAACCATATGGTGACCGGCAACAGCTTCCATCACCCCCACACGAACAAAAGGTACAAAATCCAGCACAGATTGACGTGCACATCATAGTTTGTGATTTATCCCATCATTTGTCCGTGTTCCTTGTACTATATTGGAAAGACAGTCACTACTTTCAAAGAAAGACTAGCCAACCACAAATCAGCCATACGTCAGGCCATCAAATCGGGTGAATCTGAGCAACCAGTTGCGAGACATTTCTTACAAGCAGGACATCCATTGTCCACATTGAGCGTTATTCTTATTGACTATGTACCACGATTACGACGTGGAGGAGATGGAGCGTTGACTCTACTACGCTTAGAAGCCAGGTAGATTTTCAACTTAAACACCATGGCTCCCAAAGGTCTAAACTCAACGATTGACTTTGGATGTTGTTATAGATAAATTTTCTATGCGCATCTTCCACCTATGGAAACCCCCTCCATATGGTCCTTTTTTCTTGCAGTATAATACTCTGCGTTCACATCTGTTAGAGTATTGGATACTATTATTATATTAATGATTATAGTTTTTCTCATCTACTGATATGTAGGCATTTCAATTTTGTGTATATTTACATTAGTAGTCTCCCATTGATACTAACATAGTATAGATTGGTCCTGTTTTTACATGTGTAATTGACTACTTTTCCCTTGCAGCATCACTTATGCAGTGTTATTACTGGGGATCGCTGCCTCTTTGTTACACTGTTGTCATTTAGCGTAGTTTCTTTCATCCATTTATACATGTTTGTTTATGTTCACTGTTTTTATCCTGCCTCTCAGATGTGCACACGCTTTTGTGGGCACATCTCCTAGCATTCCGCTTTGTTGTGCAACATGACATACGGCTTTTTCTTACCGTTGTCATGACTTCAGGCTACGGCCTCGTTTTGGGTGCCGGTGCGCGTGACGTCATTACGTTGGCGTACACATGCATGGAACACTGACTGCATCGGGCGGGCGGCTACTGCACGGTTTGGCGGGTTTTATGTATAATTTGTTTATCACAATGGGTATATAAGTTGGGTTGCTGATACGGGTTGTTTATCTCTCACATGGGCTCCGTGTGACAAAGGTCTAAGTGTAGACTGAAACGTTATGGGTTAAGGCCCTGCTGTTTCACCTTCATGGGATTAAAAGGCTTGTTATTCAAATAACATGTGTTGCCTGCTTTTTTCCGGATATTGTGTATACACTGGGCCGAGTGTGTATTCTGGATTACATTCATATGCTATATTTTCCTGCAGTGCACCAGGTAGCTGCTGTGTTGGTGTGTCACTTCACTCTCATCTGTGTGTGTGTGTATATGTGTATGTATGCAGCAAAGGATTCTGGGTAAGATATGCAAATTAGGTTCACAATGATACACCTTTCTCCCAGCTGATGAGTAGCAACAACTACGAAACAGTGTGTCCTGGGATAATTATGAATCACTGCACTAACCCTAGCTAAGTTTATAAGCTGTGTGAATCTGCTGAAAAGCAGACTTGAAGTAAAAAGGTGTGTCATTGTGAACCTAATTTGCATATCTTACCCAGAATCCTTTGATATATATATATATATATATATATATATATATATATATATATATATATATATATATATATATATATATATATATATTTGCAATTTAATTGGGAATTACATTTTGAACTTAATATAACTATTGTTTCTAATTTAGGTACGGCTTACCAGTAAACTTCCAAGCCATGCTGCTTCAACCCAGTAAGAAGACAATGAAAAAACTGAGGGAAGTATTGTACGATTTATACAAGCATCTGGACAGTAGTGCTGCCTCTATTATTGATGTAAGTAACCGTTCTTGCAGATGTTTTTTTCCTGTGTGTTAAATAAAAAATAAAAAAAATCAGAATATCGCACAGAAATTACTTAGGCCTAGATTTGGAGTTCGGCGGTAAAAGGGCTGTTAACGCTCCGCGGGCTTTTTTCTGGCCGCACCATAAAATTAACTCTGGTATCGAGAGTTCAAACAAATGCTGCGTTAGGCTCCAAAAAAGGAGCGTAGAGCATTTTTACCGCAAAAGCAACTCTCGATACCAGAGTTGCTTACGGACGCGGCCGGCCTCAAAAACGTGCTCGTGCACGATTCCCCCATAGGAAACAATGGGGCTGTTTGAGCTGAAAAAAACCTAACACCTGCAAAAAAGCAGCGTTCAGCTCCTAACGCAGCCCCATTGTTTGCTATGGGGAAACACTTCCTACGTCTGCACCTAACACTCTAACATGTACCCCGAGTCTAAACACCCCTAGCCTTACACTTATTAACCCCTAATCTGCCGCCCCCGCTATCGCTGACCCCTGCATATTTTTTTAACCCCTAATCTGCCGCTCCGTAAACCGCCGCAACCTACGTTCTCCCTATGTACCCCTAATCTGCTACCCCTAACACCGCCGACCCCTATATTATATTTATTGACCCCTAACCTGCCCCCCACAACGTCGCCGACACCTGCCTACACTTATTAACCCCTAATCTGCCGAGCGGACCTGAGCGCTACTATAATAAAGTTATTAACCCCTAATCCGCCTCACTAACCCTATCATAAATAGTATTAACCCCTAATCTGCCCTCCCTAACATCGCCGACACCTAACTTCAATTATTAACCCCTAATCTTCCGATCGGAGCTCACCGCTATTCTAATAAATGGATTAACCCCTAAAGCTAAGTCTAACCCTAACACTAACACCCCCCTAAGTTAAATATAATATTTATCTAACAAAATAAATTAACTCTTATTAAATAACTTATTCCTATTTAAAGCTAAATACTTACCTGTAAAATAAATCCTAATATAGCTACAATATAAATTATAATTATATTATAGCTATTTTAGGATTAATATTTATTTTACAGGCAACTTTGTAATTATTTTAACCAGGTACAATAGCTATTAAATAGTTAAGAACTATTTAATAGTTACCTAGTTAAAATAATAACAAATTTACCTGTAAAATAAATCCTAACCTAAGTTATAATTAAACCTAACACTACCCTATCAATAAAATAATTAAATAAACTACCTACAATTACCTACAATTAACCTAACACTACACTATCAATAAATTAATTAAACACAATTCCTACAAATAAATACAATTAAATAAACTAGCTAAAGTACAAAAAATAAAAAAGAACTAAGTTACAGAAAATAAAAAAATATTTACAAACATAAGAAAAATATTACAACAATTTTAAACTAATTACACCTACTCTAAGCCCCCTAATAAAATAACAAAGCCCCCCAAAATAAAAAATTCCCTATTCTAAATTAAAAAAGTTACAAGCTCTTTTACCTTACCAGCCCTGAACAGGGCCCTTTGCGGGGCATGCCCCAAGAATTTCAGCTCTTTTGCCTGTAAAAAAAAACATACAATACCCCCCCCCCAACATTACAACCCACCACCCACATACCCCTAATCTAACCCAAACCCCCCTTAAATAAACCTAACACTAAGCCCCTGAAGATCTTCCTACCTTGTCTTCACCATCCAGGTATCACCGATCCGTCCTGGCTCCAAGATCTTCATCCAACCCAAGCGGGGGTTGGCGATCCATAATCCGGTCCAGAAGAGGCTCCAAAGTCTTCCTCCTATCCGGCAAGAAGAGGACATCCGGACCGGCAAACATCTTCTCCAAGCGGCATCTTCAATCTTCTTCCATCCGGAGCGAAGCGGCAGGATCCTGAAGACATCCAGCGCGGAACATCCATCCGGACCGACGACTGAACGACGAATGACTGTTCCTTTAAGGGACGTCATCCAAGATGGCGTCCCTCGAATTCCGATTGGCTGATAGGATTCTATCAGCCAATCGGAATTAAGGTAGGAATTTTCTGATTGGCTGATGGAATCAGCCAATCAGAATCAAGTTCAATCCGATTGGCTGATCCAATCAGCCAATCAGATTGAGCTCGCATTCTATTGGCTGTTCCGATCAGCCAATAGAATGCGAGCTCAATCTGATTGGATCGGCCAATCGGATTGAACTAGATTCTGATTGGCTGATTCCATCAGCCAATCAGAAAATTCCTACCTTAATTCCGATTGGCTGATAGAATCCTATCAGCCAATCGGAATTCGAGGGACGCCATCTTGGATGACGTCCCTTAAAGGAACAGTCATTCGTCGTTCAGTCGTCGGTCCGGATGGATGTTCCGCGCTGGATGTCTTCAGGATCCTGCCGCTTCGCTCCGGATGGAAGAAGATCGAAGATGCCGCTTGGAGAAGATGTTTGCCGGTCCGGATGTCCTCTTCTTTCCGGATAGGAGGAAGACTTTGGAGGACCGGATTATGGATCGCCAACCCCCGCTTGGGTTGGATGAAGATCTTGGAGCCAGGACGGATCGGTGATACCTGGATGGTGAAGACAAGGTAGGAAGATCTTCAGGGGCTTAGTGTTAGGTTTATTTAAGGGGGGTTTGGGTTAGATTAGGGGTATGTGGGTGGTGGGTTGTAATGTTGGGGGGGGGGGGGTATTGTATTTATTCTTTTACAGGCAAAAGAGCTGAAATTCTTGGGGCATGCCCCGCAAAGGGCCCTGTTCAGGGCTGGTAAGGTAAAAGAGCTTGTAACTTTTTTAATTTAGAATAGGGTAGGGAATTTTTTATTTTGGGGGGCTTTGTTATTTTATTAGGGGGCTTAGAGTAGGTGTAATTAGTTTAAAATTGTTGTAATATTTTTCTTATGTTTGTAAATATTTTTTTATTTTTTGTAACTTAGTTCTTTTTTATTTTTTGTACTTTAGATAGTTTATTTAATTGTATTTATTTGTAGCAATTGTGTTTAATTTATTTATTGATAGTGTAGTGTTAGGTTAATTGTAGGTAATTGTAGGTAGTTTATTTAATTATTTTATTGATAGGGTAGTGTTAGGTTTAATTATATCTTAGGTTAGGATTTATTTTACAGGTAAATTTGTTATTATTTTAACTAGGTAACTATTAAATAGTTCTTAACTATTTAATAGTTATTGTACCTGGTTAAAATAATTACAAAGTTGCCTGTAAAATAAATATTAATCCTAAAATAGCTATAATATAATTATAATTTATATTGTAGCTATATTAGGATTTATTTTACAGGTAAGTATTTAGCTTTAAATATGAATAATTTATTTAATAAGAGTTAATTTATTTCGTTAGATGTAAATTATATTTAACTTAGGGGGGTGTTAGTGTTAGGGTTAGACTTAGCTTTAGGGGTTAATACATTTATTAGAATAGCGGTGAGGTCCGCTCGGCAGATTAGGGGTTAATAATTGAAGGTAGCTGTCGGCGATGTTAGGGAGGGCAGATTAGGGGTTAATACTATTTATGATAGGGTTAGTGATGCGGATTAGGGGTTAATAACTTTATTATAGTAGCGCTCAGGTCCGCTCGGCAGATTAGGGGTTAATAAGTGTAGGCAGGTGTCGGCGACGTTGAGGGGGGCAGATTAGGGGTTAATAAATATAATATAGGGGTCGGCGGTGTTAGGGGTAGCAGATTAGGGGTACATAGGGATAACGTAGGTGGCGGCGCTTTGCGGTCGGAAGATTAGGGGTTAATTATTTTAAGTAGCTGGCGGCGACGTTGTGGGGGGCAGGTTAGGGGTTAATAAATGTAATACAGGGGTCGGCGGGGTTAGGGGCAGCAGATTAGGGGTACATAAGTATAACGTAGGTGGCGGTCGGCAGATTAGGGGTTAAAAATTTTAATCTAGTGGCGGCGATGTGGGGGGAGCTCGGTTTAGGGGTACATAGGTAGTTTATGGGTGTTAGTGTACTTTAGGGTACAGTAGTTAAGAGCTTTATGAACCGGCGTTAGCCAGAAAGCTCTTAACTCCTGCTATTTTCAGGCGGCTGGAATCTTGTCGTTAGAGCTCTAACGCTCACTTCAGAAACGACTCTAAATACCAGCGTTAGAAAGATCCCATTGAAAAGATAGGCTACGCAAATGGCGTAGGGGGATCTGCGGTATGGAAAAGTCGCGGCTGAAAAGTGAGCGTTAGACCCTTTAATCACTGACTCCAAATACCAGCGGGCGGCCAAAACCAGCGTTAGGAGCCTCTAACGCTGGTTTTGACGGCTACCGCCGAACTCCAAATCTAGGCCCTAGTGTCTTGGTATTGTGAAAATGCACTTCTGGTTAAAAAAACAAACAAAAAAAATAAAATATATATAATACACTTTTATAATACAACTTTAAAAGGGCCATTATATTAGTTAAACTTTGATTGTTGAATCCTGTATGTTAATTCTACTTATTTTTTTTTTAATAAATAAGTTAGGGATGTTAAATGAATTTCAGAAATAAAGAGTATTCAAGAGCAAACCCAGACTTTGGCCACACTGGTCTTATGAATCCTGGGAGCTGGGTAGTCTTGGTTTCTAGAATTTTACAAATATAAAACAAATGTGTGCAAACAAGGGTGTGTGAAAACCTTGTTAGATAATTACTTTAGTGATCCTTTATTCCACACAGCCTTGTTTGCATACTCTTTATATCTTTTACAAATTGTCCTCCGCTGAAGAGATTGATAGGAGGAAAATCTAAGTTCCAACATGGCAGAACATAGTTTAAGGTATTAGCCTTAAGGTTAATTTTGCATTAACAACTAATAGAATTTAAAAAATGCATTTAACCTAAATATCTATAAATAAATACTCTGACTTCTAAAATGTTTGTCTGACTCCTAAATATTCTTTCTGGCTCCTAAATTTGAAATACATTTGCCAGACTCTAGCTTAATATCTGAAGTTGTATTTATTTTTAACAATGCTATGCTATAAAGTTTGTATATTAAAAAAATAAATTATATATATATATATATATATATATATATATATATATAAAAAAAACACACAGAGAAAGTCCAGCACTCACTTACAAGCTCTCAGCTAAGATTTTAAAGCCATAATGGAAAGGTTAGCTACCGCATTTGGCCAAATGGGACAAGCCCAGGTACCACATTGGGGTCTTTTCCAATACCTGGGACCCTAAACAGCCACACAATGCAAACTCTCAAATCCAAACAAACAGGGAACAAAGGAAGGGTGCACAGGCTTATGTAATCACCCTAGACATATACAAAACACGGAAGAGGACTGCACTCTCATACCGGACCGGGTACACATCCCATGACCCTGTAACATGCACAACCCTGGGTTCTCACGGGCACTCACAGGAAGCTGTGCTGTCCCTTGAGTCACAGGCAGTTAACCCCAGAAAGTTCTGGGTGCAAGAACCATAGGGAAAATTTACAAAACAAATTAATACAACACACAGAGAAAGTTTTTAAGTGCCTCTGATTAACCCAAAATAAAGTTCAGCTGCTCTAGTTGGGCTTTCCTGAAATTTTCTTAGTCGCATCCCACAGCAAAAGCCATGGTCCACAGAGCGCTTCCAAAGCATCAGAGGTATCTCATTGTTAAAAGGTATCAGTCAGGAGAAGGTTACAAAATAATTTCCAAGGCATTAGATATACCATGGAACACAGTGAAGACAATCATCATCAAGTGGAGAAAATATGGCACAACAGTGACATTACCAAGAACTGGATATCCCTCCAAAATTGATGAAAAGACGAGAAGAAAACTGGTCTGGGAGGCTACCAAGAGGCCTACAGCAACATTAAAGCTGCAGGAATATCTGGCAAGTACATGTGACAACAATCTCACATATTCTTCATATGTCTGGGCTATGTAGTAGAGTGGCAAGACGAAAGCCTTTTCTTATGAAGAAAAACATCCAAGCCAGGCTACATTTTGCAAAATCACATCTGAAGTCTCCTAAAAGCATGTGGGAAAAGGTGTTATGGTCTGATGAAAGCAAGGTTGAACTTTTTGTCCATAATTTCAAAAGATATGTTTTGCGCAAAAACAACACTGCACATCACCAAAAGAACACCATACCCAAATTGAAGCATGATGGTGGCAGCATCATGCTTTGGGGCTGTTTTACCTCAACTGGGGCCTTAGTTAAGTTAGAGGGAATTATGAACAGTTCCAAA
The DNA here is from genome assembly GCF_027579735.1 of Bombina bombina. NCBI lineage: Eukaryota > Metazoa > Chordata > Amphibia > Anura > Bombinatoridae > Bombina > Bombina bombina. The sequence goes on from NC_069503.1 coordinate 1,015,069,789, forward strand.
TACCAGTCAATATTGGCACAAAACCTTCAGGCTTCTGCTAGAAAGCTGAACATGAAGAGGAACTTCATATTTCAGCATGACAACGACCTAAAGCATACATCCAAATCAACAAAGGAATGGCTTCACCAGAAGAAGATTAAAGTTTTGGAATTGCCCAGCCAGAGCCCAGAACTGAATCCGATTGAAAATCTGTGGGGTGATCTGAAGAGGGCTGGTCACAGGAGATGCACTCGCAATCTGACAGATTTGGAGTGTTTTTGCAAAGAAGAGTGGGCAAATTTTTGCCAAGTCAAAATGTGCCATGCTGATAGACTCATACCCAAAAAATACTGAGTGCTGTAATAAAATCAAAAGGTGCTTCAACAAAGTATTAGTTTAAGAGTGTGCACACTTATGCAACCATATTATTTTATTTTTATATTTTTTCTTCCCTCTACCTAAAACATTTAACAGGGGTGTGTAGACTTTTTATATCCACCGTGTGTATATGTGTATATGTATGTATGTGTGTATGTATATATATATATATATATATATATATATATATATATGTATATGTATATGTATATGTGTATATATATATATATATGTATATGTATATGTATATGTGTGTATATATATATATATATATATATATATATATATGTGTATATATATATATATATATACTGGTTTTTGAACATCTTCATGATTTTTCAGATCTGTTTTTCCTGGCTTGTGCATCCAGACTGCATTTTTAACACACACACAATCTTTTTGTCCGTATATAATTACTCTTAGACTGGTTTATCAGTCAGCAGGGACTTATTAGACAGCAGCTCATTACAATGAAAGGAGGATTCAGTGAGCCACTTTGGAATTCTTAATAGAATATTGACATTTTCCCATGCATATGGTTTAATTACACTCCAGTGTAGTGCTGCACTATAAAAGGGAATTACACCTCTGTGTATCAGTGTGTAATTGCAACTTGACTGTGAAGATAGAGTTGTTAAAGGGACAGTCTACTTGAAAACGTTTGTTTAAAAATATAGATAATCCCTTTATGACTCATTCCCCAGTTTTGCATAATCAACACTTTTTTGTTTTTAATATGTTTTTTACCTCTGTGATTACCTTTTATCGAAGCCTCTGCAGACTGCCCCCTTATTATCAGTGCTTTTTACAAATTTGCATTCCAGCTAATAAGTACAGACTCATGCACAACTCCACAGGAGTGAGCACAGTGTTATCTATATGGCACTCATGAACTAGCACTGTCTAGCTTTGAAAAGCTAATAAAATACCCTGAGATAAGAGGCGGTCTTCAAGGACTTAGAAATTAGCATATGAGCCTACCTAGTTTTAGCCTTTAACAAAGAATTACCAAGAAAACAAAGCAGAGTTGATGATAAAAGTAAATTGGAAAGTTGTTTAAAATTGCATGTCCTATCTGAATCATGAATGTTTAATTTTGACTTTAGTGTGCCCTTTAAGTTGCACAATGCCAATCTGCATAACAGTACAGGTACATATTCCCAAATCCGGAATTCCAAAATCCAAACTTATTCTGAAATCCAAACTTTTTCATTAATATTTAAAAACAAATATTTAGTTTCTGATGGTACTATGTATACAGAAGTATTAAAAGGATATAAAACTACCTTAGAACAGTTGGAAAAATATATATCCCTCAATATGATACCAAGAGGATTACAATTAAAAAAACATCCATCCTTTCAAGTTAAGGTTACTGATAATGACTTTATAGATACTTGGAATGGAATATTATCTGATTGCTCCCTCAAACTTATGCGTATCATTATTATGTACAAAGAGAAACAACATGCACAGTTGAAAGATGAAATTGTGGAGTTACAGAAGGAACTTAATAAGTTTACAGGACATAAGTATTATTTGCAATTGGATGCTATTCTGGATAAATCCATTTCTACCATCAAATTGGGACTAAGCAAGGGACGTTTGAAAGAGACACATTGGATTATAAACTTAACATGGTGTATAATTGGAAACAAGCAAAGTCTAATACAAGATCATCCAGATCCAAATCTAGGAATAGAAGGAGAAGAGTAACCTTTTCCGATACAAATGGTGAATCTGGGGAAGAAAGGGACATTAACACTAATTCTACCATACTTCTTGAGACACCTAGTACAGGCGTGGTTATGCATGAGAGCACCAGTGTGGCTATGCACAAAACTGGTTCATATACTGCTTCTAGTACATCAAATGAGGGTAATAATGCATATAGTCTTGCTCAGAGTAATCGACATGTTGCAGGGGCAGTAGGAGGCATATTGAGATCTACTGATCTTCCCACAACTCAAGTAGTTAACACTAATACAAATAAATATCAGTTACCAACTTTAAATATACCTGAAGTGGGTAATTTATCTAATGAGATGCAGGTTTTTCAGAAGGGCCAGCAAAATCTGAGAGGGAGGCGGCCACATGGGGGGGGGGCAGACGTAGGATCAAACAGGTACATGTTGAGACCCCAGACACAACAGCAGAAAAACAGGAACAAATACAAGATCTGACTATTTTGAATCTCTCTATCATACTGGATACAGAGGAGTGTATCCACTAGTGTTCTAGGCTTTGTTCCATCTACTGATTTTAACCTCTCTGAAACAATCCTTGACCTCAATAACTTCGTAAGAAATCTACCGCTTAATAAATGTTTCAAAAATGAAATCATTAGTTCTGAATCTTTGGATTCAGAAGTTAAGGATCTAAATACTGAAATGGTTGATGTATAGTTTCGGGTATTGGGTCATTGTTGGAACCCTTGGGGAAGTGGATGGAAAGTATATTACAACCTTTGTTTAGGATTTTGCCCTCATTTTTTGAAAGACACCAAGCATCTTCTGGTCATGCTTGAAAAGATAAACTGGGAATCAGGTTTTTCCTGGATGACGATTGATGTCGTTAGCTTATATTCAAGCATACCATTGGATAAGGGTATGGTGGCAATTGCGTTTTTTCTGGATACATTTACAGGTTACACCAATACACATAAAAGTTTTATCCTAGGAGTCTTGTACTTCTTGCTTACATACAACTACTTCTCCTTTGGCAGCAATTTTTATCTCCAAAAGAGAGGAACAGCAATGGGGGCAACTTTTGCCCCTGCTTTTGCTAATTTATACATGGGATGGTGGGAGCTATCCCATGTGTATGGAGAGAATTGTCGCCATAGGGGAAGGGTTGTGATGTACAAGAGGTACATAGACGATCTCCTCATTATCTGGCAAGGGACACCGCAGGAAAGTCAGGAATTTGTAAATGAAATTAATGTAAACGATGTGGGTTTAAGTTTTACCAGTATCAATGACAAACAGAGCATTGAGTTTTTGGATTTAACCCTTCAGAATGAAGGTAATAAAATCATTACAAAATTACATCGTAAACCTATATCAGGTAACAGCATTTTACATGCGAAACGTATGCACCCAAAACACACAAGATTTGGCATCTTGAAAGGTGAATTTATTCGCCTCAGACGAAATTGCTCTACATTGGAAGAGTATCAAATATCCGCAAAAGAATTTAGAGAGAGATTCTTAAAGAGGGGTTTTCCATATCATTTGATAACTAGAGCCTGTAATATGGTGGCTGGAATGGATAAGAATGCTATGTTACATACTAGCAAAGTCAAAAATAAATCAGAGATGAGAAACTATCCTATATTTGTGACCAACTATAGCAACCAATTCGGACAGATTTTTAATATTATAAAAGATTGCTTGCCAATCCTTAAAGGTGATGAAGAACTTTATGATGTAATCAAGACAGGGTGCAGATGTGTTTCAAGAAAAAACACAACTATCGGTAATATCCTAGCCTCTTGTGAGGTGAGAATATCTCCAGCTAAAAGTCAGTTGGTTAGAATGTAAAGGGCACTATAAATGTGGTGCAACGAGATGCAAAGCATGTTTATATACATTAACAGGCAAAACTTTTGTCTGTAATTACTCAGAAAGTATTTATGATGGATACCTGTACTAATTGTCGGAGTACCTATGTTGTGTATCTGGTTACTTGCCGTGATTGTCAAAAACAATATGTAGGTCTCACGACAAGGGAAGTCAGGGATAGGATTAAAGAACATATTTATGACATCAAATCTGAAGATCCAGACTCTCAAGTAGCCAGACATTACAAATATTGCCATAATGGTAATATTGATACACTCCAATGGCAAGTCATTGAATGGGTTAGAACCCCTAAACGAGGTGGAGATAAAGACAGGATGCTTTGCACACGTGAAGCATTTTGGATCTTTAAGCTCAAGACTCGGGCACCAGAGGGATTAAATATACATAATGATCTTATTAACTGTTGGCGATAAATATGATATGTAGGATTATTTTATGGTTATCAGTGAGCTATTAATTAAATACAGTGGTTATGATATACATTATTGGTTAAATTTACAGAAATGTATCTATTTAAATAACACATTTGTTATTTAAGGGCTTTACTAAATTTTTACACATTGTTAGACTCACACATTAGCTTGTTTAATACCTATATGAAACTTATTGCTGGCTTATGTCCATATTGATAATAAAAAGTATATTTCCAAGTGGTGTTTGATGGATGATGCAATCCTTAGGGAGTTTTTTTCTTATACCCTGAGTACCCCCTGTTTATATTTTAAGGTAAAGGGATATTTTTTGTTTTAATGATATATTCTTAACCCTTAAATCAGTATAAAGATTGCATCATCTTGTCTATCCCATTGGAAAATATATGTGGCTTAACTTGATACATTGTATTAATTGTAATAGGATAAGTTTTTAATAATGTTGATTACCTTCTGGTAGAATATTTTCTTATTTATGGCATTGAAATTTAGGAGATAAATATTATATTTAGACTCCTTAGTATAGGTATTTGCCAGATAATATTGAGATTATATATTCTTTAGGTTACTTACATTATTATTTTCCTATACTTGTAAATTCAAATAACATTGATATTATTAGCTACACATACTTTTGTCCTTTATTATTTAATTTGTCCTTGTGTCCTTGATTCCTTTTATATTGGCTTAGCAATGGTTAAAAAAAACTTCTATGCTGTTTATTACGTCAGTGATTGCTTAATTTAAGAGGGCTGTGAGCTAGAGACAGTACGGTCTATGAGTAAGGCTGGAGCTGAAACATGTTAGAACTCTGCTGTCCTAGCTCACTCTGATCTTCATTTTGCACTGCTTTGCATTTTTTTACCTATACATTGTTTTTGGCAATAAACGTTAAGTTTTAAACTTTGAGCCTGTTTGCCTTGCCTCGCCTTTTTTCTTTTTCATTTTTGTATCATGTCAAGTTCCTGAGGTTTGTATCTCTAGATGAGCATTATCAGTTTGCCCTCCCTTTTGATCTGGCTACAGCTCCCAAAGTGTATACAGAAGTACTGGGAGCTCTGTTGTCTGTAGTTCGAGCTTAAGGAATTCCTGTAGTTTCTTACTTGGATGACATTGTGGTTCAGGCTCCTTCCTATAATCTGACTGTGCCTCACACTTAGATGGCTCTTCAGTTTATTCAGTGACACGGTTAGAAAATAAACCTTTCATACAGCTCATTAACTCCTCAGACCTGTGTTTCTTTTCTGTGGTTCATAATCTATTCCATGACTGTCTTTGTCACTGACAGAGACTGAAACAGGCCTGTGCCTTCTACAGCTGAATCCTCTCCCTTCCATAGCTCAGTACATGGAAGTTGTGGGTCTCTTGGTTCCATTTGCAGATTTCATCTTTGGGCCCTAAAATTGCAGGTGCTGCATTAATGAAATCGGGACAATGAAGATCTGTCTCAGAGGATTCTGCTAAATCACAAGACAGTCCCTGACTTTGTTGCATTCTCACCAGTATTTGGTTTAGAGAGACTCCTATCTTTGGCCAGTGTGGGTAGTAATTTCCACAGATGCCAGCCTGTTAGGGGGTTTTGGAGAGAGCAAGGGGTTTAGTCTGCTGAGCAGGAGAGGTTACCAATAAATATTCTGAAACTCTATGCAATCTTCAGGACTCTTTAGAGTTGGCCCGACCTCCAGCACAAACCTTTTCTGAAATTCCATTCGGACAACATTACAGCAGTGGCTTATGTCAATCGTTAGGGAAGATCTTGCAGTTCCTTAGTGATAAGGGAAGTATCCTGCATCATCAGTTGCGCAGAGCGCCATCATTGCAGGATTTCTGCCATCCACATTCCGGGTGTGAACAACTGGCAGGCTTTCTCAGTTGCCAGTCTCTGCACCCAGGGGAATGGTTTCTAAAACAGGAAGTTTTCAACCAAATTGTAAGGCTTGGGGATCTACCAGAGACAGATCTCATTTGAATTGCAAACTGCCTCAGTATTGTGCCAGGTCTCTGGACCCTCGGGTGAGTCTTATAGATGCCCTAGTGGACCCTTGGTTGACCCGATTTACTTTTTCCCCTCAGTTTGTGTTGCTATACAGAGTGATGGCTTAATCCAGCAGCAACAAACATCAGCAATTCTGATTGGTCCGGCATGGCCCTGCTGGATTTGTTTTGTGGATCTGGTGCCAATGTCCTCTTGCCCGCCTTGGAGACTTAGGTGCCTATTTATCATGATGCGAGCGGACATGATCCGATATTGCGGATCATGTCCTCAACATTTATCATTGCACCAGCAGTTCTGGTGAACTGCTGGTGCAATATCGCCCCCTGCAGATTCGCAGCCGCTAGCAGGGGGTGTCAATCAACCCGATCGGGCTGATTTTCGGTGATGTCTGTCCGCCGCCTCAGAACAGGCGGACAGCTTATGGAGCAGTGGTCTTTAGACCGCTGCTTCATAACTTGTGTTTTTGGCAATCCTGAAGGCTCGCCAGAAACACGGGGCATCAAGCTCCATATGGAGCTTGATAAATAGGCCCCTTGGTCTAAGAAAAAATCTTCTCTCTAAAGGCTTTAAAAATATAAATAAAAAAATATTATGATCTCATAACTCTGAGTTTGATTGCATGGTGATTGAAAGCTTCATTCTGTCTCAGGTTTTTCTGATAAGGTTATTGGTACCCTGATTCAGACTAGGAGTAAAGGTCTGGAAAACTTGTCTTTGTGTGGTGTTCTCGCAATGGTTACAGCTGAAATTCTTTTAGAATTTTTACAGTTCTTGCAGGGAGGCTTAGATAAAGGTTTATCAGCCTGCTGACTGAAGTGTCAGATTTTGTCTCATAAGAAAATTGTTAAAATTCCTGAAAATTGTTAAAATTCCTTGGAATCTTAATCTGGTTGTGAGGGTTCTTCAAACTCCTCCTTTTGAGCCAATGCATGCTTAGACCTTTTACTTTTATCCTGGAAGGTTCTTTTTCTTCTATTTATTCAGCTAGAAGGGTCTCTGAGCTTTCAGCTTTGTCATGCAATCCTCCTTTTCTGATTTTTTTTTTTTTTTATCAGGGTAAGGCTTTTCTTCTCACAAACTATTCTTTTTTTTCTTCCTAAGTTGGTATTTACAGATACTACTATTAGGAAATTGTGGTTCCTTCTTTTTGTCCAGCTCCTAAGAATTCTAAGGAGTCTTCTCCACAACTTGGGTGTTTTAGGAGCTCTAAGCCACAAAATATCTTTTTGTTCATTGCAAAGGTCAGAAAGCTATGGCTGTTACTTTAGCAGCTTCGCCTAAAGCTTTAAACTGCAAGGCTTATTTGGACAAGGGGAAAACTTACCTCTGAGCTCATTACTGCGCATTCCGCTAGAGCACCTTCTTGGGCCTTTCGTGTATGCTTCTTCTGATGCTGCCTTTGGCAGGAAAGTTCTAAGAGCCGTAGTGCCTGAAAAGTTACATCCTGCCTTTACTGTATGTCCACTCTATTCACAGTGGTCTCGTGGACTTCACAGATTGGGTATTGATTCCCACACATGATTTGTGGACTCTCAAATTCTGATGAAAGAAAATAAAATGTAGTATGCTTACCTAATAAATTTAATTTCTTTCATGGTGGTGGAGTCCACAAGCCCTGCTCTTTTTTTTCTTTTTGTTCAGGTGGTGGCAGTACTGGTTTTAACACTTCTTTGCCCCACTTTGTCTTTCCTGCTTTCTTTTTTCCCCTCATCTACTTGGCTCTATGTATGACTGAGGATGAAAAGTGGGGAGATTTAAAGCTCTGGTATGCTGGGATGTATTTTGCCACCTCCTAGTGGTCAGAAGGGGAATATTTCCCACAAATTAATTTTATCAGGTAAACAAATGATTTTTTTGGGGGGTTTTTTTTAAATTTGCTTGCTGAACTAATTGGGCAGATGGTTTCAATTAAGGGAATTCTAAATTAATACAATTTGTAAACCAAAGTGCTAAATAATACAAACTGGAAAACATATTCAGTATTGAACATGATAATACAATATATAGCACTTTAAAAAGTAAGACAGAATGTGGAAAAGGCATATTTAAGAAACTGAGTGAAACCACACTGATCAATATCTGAGACTATGGGCTCAATGTATTAGGCAGCATAAGCTGCTTTTGAGCCCTTTGCCTGCTTCCTGCATTGTAAGAAACAGCAGTCATCAGACCACTGATTCTCACACTCTTGTATCGGATTGAAATCACCCCAAACACGCCTGCTCGTGATGATTGACAGGTGGTATTACACACTTGCTTGAGTGTGTAATGTTACATACGGCAGTGCACGTACAGGGTCCACTGCTGGTTGTTTTGAAGCTATGCAGACAGTTTCTCAAGTTGAGAACCTTTTCAGCAAGGCCTTTAATACATGTGACCCTATCTGGGAATGTCTTCCACGAGACTCTGCCTGCGTTTTGGGACAAGCTAGCAGTATCCGCTGCCCGAATTTTAAATTATACAAACAAATTTTGTCTCTTGCCCCAGGTGAATCAGATTGGCATGATTTGGAGGTTAATAAGTACAGCCTTATGACCGCTGTTATTTAACTAGCGGTTTCAGCCTGCACTGAAAGAGCTCCCAAGTTTCATCTGCCGCTTGATAATTGGAGCCCTGTGAGTGTATGCAGAGTTCAGAATAACACTATTGCAAATTAACAAACAGATTATTATGTATGATGTATTATTAGACAGTATTGTAAAATAGGAGTCACTCCGTCACACCGAGAACTCTCCGTAGTTAGGAACACAAATTTTGCCTTGAGATGTTCATCTAACATTCTTTGAGGGACCTTATCATACTGAGGAGACCTCTAAGATCATCTCACCTGACAGGAGAGCTTTAGGTCATTGGGTCCTAAACTGCAGCTTCACTAATCTCTTTATATGGGAGTGGGGTACAGCACTTGACTGCATAGGCCAAGTCCAATTCATTTTTGGTGGGTGACTTTAAAGGGACATATAACGCAAATTTTAGTCCCCATAGAATGTTTAATTATGAATAATCAAAAAACTTTGTAATGTACTTTCATTATTTTACTATTTAAATCTGAGTGCAGTGGTTATAGGGTGCAGGGCTTAAAGGGACATGAAACCCACATTTGTTCCCTTGTGATTCAAAACATGGTTTTGCAGCTCCAGGCCTCTCTAACAGGTAAGATTTTCAGGATGTCTACACTAGAGCACAGTGAGATAATCTGCTGATTAGTAACCATAGTTATTAACCTTCTCTCACCCAATGTAATCCTGATTTTCTGACCTGTTAGGGAGGCCTGAGGAAGGAATTGAAACCCCTGAGAGAGAGCATGAGAATAAAAGCTTTCTAATTTACTTCTATTATCACATTTCCTTCATTCTCTTGGTATCTTTTGTTGAAATGCAGCGACGTAAGCTCTGGCACATGCATGTGTCTGGAGCACTATTTGGCAGCAGTTTTACAAGAATGATATCCATTTGCAAGAGCACTAGATGACAGCACTATTTCCAGCCATGTAGTGCGCCAGATGCCTACCTAGGTATCTCTTCAACACAGAATATCATCGGAACAAAGCTAATTTGATAATAGAAGTAAATTGTAAAAACAAATAGTTTAAATTGTATGCTCTGTCTGAATCACAAACTAAATTGTTTGGGTTTCATATCCGTTTAAGGCAAAAGGAACTGGATCCTGTAAGACTGTATAAGAGGGGAGCTTACATGGATTGTGTATTAAAGTGGTCAGAACTCTCGCTAAACAGTTACATTATTTCTTTATTCTACCCTCATCATGTGTCTTTGCTTGGTGCAAGATCGTGTGAGCCAATAAGCATAGGGTCACCATATTGCCGCTTTAAAAAGGGACACATGAAAAATTCATGTCAGGGCTGTTTAAATAAACGTTTTGTATAAGAACCCTTACATATGTATTTTTCTTATGTGTCCCTTTTTAAAGCGGCAATATGGTCACCCTAAATAAGCAACAAAACTCAATATAGAGTAATAATAATTGTCACCCTTGCTTAGTGCTAAATTAATATGAACAAAAAAGGCACCAACAAGACATTTGCTTATTGTAAGTTTTTATATTTGGATGATAAGCGTTTGCTTACTATGCTCTTTACTGCATGCAGTATATTTATTATTTCATTTTTCATTTCAGGCTCCAATGGATATTCCTGGATTAAACCTCAGCCAGCAAGAGTACTACCCATATGTATACTACAAGATTGACTGTAATTTGCTTGAATTTAAGTAAAAGAAAGTTGCACTGTTGTCTGAACAGAAATGAGTTTGAAGTACAGCGACAAACTTAAACCCCTTGTGCTTGCTTCTCATACCCTTTGAGATGACTTACCTGATGATAGTTGTCCTTTTTTAATAATGTGATATAAATATTGTTGCTTTTAATTAATGAAAATTTGAAATGTCCACAGAGAAGAGTCTATTTATAAACCGATTTATTTAACCCCTGACGTGCAGGAGGCATCAGAGTGACTGCATGAAGGGTTAAAGATAACTTTATTTCCAATTCATATGGTGATAAGCATCGATTCCATTGGTTATCACAGCTCATATAGTTTACAAGAACATATGGTGTAACTGTTTTATACCATTCCATTCACTGTATTTTGTTTATAAAGTGTTTAAAAATGTGAGTTGTGATGTAAAGTATGTGTAATAATATTTAATGTATGTGAGCACTGTCAGAGAACACAGGAGGCATTAAATATACCTGTGCAAATGTAATTTTTCTCCCTTGTTTTATTTGCTTCTGTACATTGGTGCCTATTTAGGATTTTAGTGTGGGGACAAATCCTGCATATAGTTTCCTCCTATTTCAGATACTAATTACAATTTAAATTTGCAAATTAAAGGGACAGTAAGTACCTTGTAATATACAAGACATTTCTGTTGTGCTGCCATAGAATAACTTATCAGCCCTGTCTTAAAGGGACATTAGCTTGAGAAAGGGGCAGGGGCCACCTTGATTTTTGTTAAATTGTAGCTTGAGGCCTTAAGAGGGTGGTCTCCATGGTGCTGCACCAGACATTTATGACTGTCTACTGAGAAATACTCTGTTGTGATGGTGCAGATCTCATTGTTTTCATTAAAGGGATATTATACACTTGATTTTTCTTTTCATAAATGTTATGTAGATGATCTTTTTATATAGCCCATACAGTTTTTTTCTTGTTTTTAGTTTTTCTCCTACATTGGTGTGTCCGGTCCACGGCTTCATCCTTACTTGTGGGATATTCTCTTCCCCTACAGGAAATGGCAAAGAGAGCACACAGCAAGAGCTGTCCATATAGTCCCCCCTCTGGCTCCGCCCCCCAGTCATTCTCTTTGCCTGCTCTGAACAAGTAGCATCTCCACGGGGATGGTAAAGAGTATGTGGTGTTAGTTGTAGTTTTATTTCTTCTATCAAGTGTTTGTTATTTTAAAATAGTGCCGGTTTGTACTATTTACTCTACAACAGAAAGTGATGAAGAGTTCTGTTAAGAGGAGTATGATTTTAGCAACAGTAACTAAAATCCATTGCTGTTCCCACGCAGGACTGTTGAAACCAGAGAACTTCAGTTGGGGGGAACAGTTTGCAGACTTTTCTGCTCCAGGTATGACTAGTCTCTTTTCTAACAAGACATAGTAATGCTAGAAGACTGTAATTTTCCCTTATGGGATCGGTAAGCCATTTTCTTAGACTCATAACAGAATGAAGGCTTATAAATGGGCTCTATACTGGTTGACACTATTGTGGGCTAAATCGATTGATTTATATATTATTTATATGACTTTTGGAGTGTTTTGTGACTTTGAAACACCTTTGGGAACGTTTTTATTACGCCTGGCAGTTGTTTAGACACCTAATCTAGTCAGGAAGGCCCCTTCACTCTGGTATGCAGAGGGAGGAGGCCTCATTTTCGCGCCTCAGTTGCGCAGTTACTTTTGGAAGCAGTGCATGCAGCTTCATGTGAGAGGGTCCTGTGGCCATAAAAACGATTTCAAGAAGGCTTATTTCTGTGGTGAATAACCCCCAAGGAAGGTAAAAGCTGCAGCAAAGGCTGTGGCAGGGACTGTAGTGGGTTTAAACTGGTAAATTGAACATTTAGCTCCGGTTTGCTCATTTAAGGGGTTAGAGACTTGAAATTTGGTGTGCATTAAGACACTAGGGTGCAAATTTTGTAAAGATCGGATATTTCCTTCATAGTTTTTCAAACATTCAGAAATAAAGTGTGCTCTTTTTATTATTTAAAGAGACAGTAACGGTTTTGTTTAAAAATGGTTTTATTGCATTAATAGCCTGCCAAAGTCTGTCTAACATGTCTATACCTTCAGATAGCATATGTTCTGTGTGTATGGAGGCCAAGGTGGTTCCCCCTTTAAATGTATGTTCAAATTGTGCCATGGCGTCCAAACAAAGTAAGGACAGTACTGTCACATTTAATAAGGTTGCCCAAGATGATTCTTCAAATGAAGGTAGTGGGGATAGTTCATCATCGGTTTTGCCCGCGCAGGCGACACCTAGTACATCTAGCGCGCCAATGCTTGTTACTATGCAACAATTAACTGCAGTAATGGATAATTCTATAGCAAATCTTTTATCCAAACTGCCAGCATTTCCCAGAAAGCGTGTTTGCTCAGTTTTAAATACAGAGGATGAGCAAGTGGGCGCTGACGATAATTTATCTGTTATACCCTCACACCAGTCTGAATTGGCAGTGAGGGAGGGTCTGTCTGAGGGAGAAATTTCTGATTCAGGAAAATTTTTTTAACAGCAGGCAGAACCTGATATTGTGGCATTTAAATTTAAGTTAGAACATCTCCGCGCCCTGCTTAAGGAGGTGCTAACTACTCTTGATGATTGTGACTCTTTGGTGATTCCAGAGAAATTGTGCAAAATGGACAAATTCCTAGAGGTCCCTGTGCACGCTGATGCCTTTCCCGATACCCAAGAGGGTGGCGGACATAGTGACCAAGGAGTGGGAGAAGCCAGGTATACCTTTTGTCCCCGCCTCCTATATTTAAGAAAATGTTCCCCATTGTCGACCCCAGAAGGGACGCATGGCAAACAGTCCCTAAGGTTGAGGGGGCAGTTTCTACGTTGGCCAAGCGCACAACTATTCCCATTGAGGACAGTTGTGCTTTCAAAGATCCTATGGATAAAAAATTGGAAGGATTGCTTAAAAAGATATTTGTTCAGCAAGGTTTCCTTCTCCAACCAATTTCGTGCATTATTCCTGTCACCACGGCGGCGTCTTTTTGGTTCGAGGAACTAGAAAATTCGCTCCATAAGGAAACTGCATATGAGGAAGTCATGGACAGAATTCACGCACTAAAGTTGGCTAATTCCTTTATTTTAGATGCCGCTTTTCAATTGGCTAAATTAGCGGCGAAAAATTCAGGTTTTGCTATAGTGGCGCGCAGAGCGCTTTGGCTAAAATCTTGGTCGGCGGATGTGTCGTCCAAGACAAAAATGCTTAATATTCCTTTCAAGGGTAAGACCCTTTTTAGGCCAGAATTGAAGGAGATTATTTCAGACATCACTGGGGGAAAGGGCCATGCCCTCCCACAGGATAGGCCTTTCAAGGCTAAGAACAGATCTAATTTTCGTTCCTTTCGCAATTTCAGGAACGGACCGTCTCCTAACTCTGCAGCCTCTAGACAAAGAGGGTAACGCTTCCCGGCCTAAACCAGCATGGAAACCAATGCAAGGCTGGAACAAGGGTAAACAGGCCAAGAAGCCTGCTGCTGCTACCAAGACAGCATGAAGGGGTAGCCACCGATCCGGGACCGGATCTAGTAGGGGGCAGACTTTCTCTCTTTGCTCAGGCTTGGGCAAAAGATGTTCCGGATCCCTGGGCACTAGAAATAGTCTCTCAGGGGTATCTTCTAGAGTTCAAGGAACTTCCTCCAAGGGGAAGGTTCCACATGTCTCGCTTATCTTCAGACCAGATAAAGAGACAGGTATTCTTACATTGCGTAGGAGACCTATTAAAGATGGGAGTGATACACCCAGTTCCAACAGCGGAACAAGGTCTGGGGTTTTACTCAAACCTGTTCGTAGTTCCCAAAAAAGAGGGAACTTTCAGTCCAATTCTGGATTTAAAGATTCTAAACAAATTCCTCAGAGTTCCATCATTCAAAATGGAAACCATTCGAACGATTTTACCAACAATCCAGGAGGGTCAATACATGACTACCGTGGACTTAAAGGATGCGTACCTACATATTCCTATCCACAAAGATCATCATCAGTTCCTAAGGTTCGCCTTTCTGGACAAACATTACCAGTTCGTGGCTCTTCCGTTCGGTTTAGCCACTGCTCCCAGAATTTTCACAAAGGTGCTAGGGTCCCTACTAGCGGTTCTAAGACCGAGGGGCATTGCGGTGGCACCTTACTTAGACGACATCCTAATCCAAGCGTCGTCCCTTTAGACATACAGACATTGTATTAGCTTTTCTCAGGTCTCACGGGTGGAAGGTGAACGTAGAAAAGAGTTCCCTGTCCCCGTCTACAAGGGTTCCCTTTCTGGGAACAATAATAGATTCTGTAGAAATGAAGATTTTTCTGACAGAGGTCAGAAAATTAAAACTTCTAAACCCTTGTCAAGTTCTTCAATCTATTCCTCAGCCTTCCATAGCTCAGTGCATGGAGGTAATAGGACTAATGGTTGCAGCAATGGACGTGGTTCCTTTTGCTCGAATTCATCTAAGACCATTGCAACTGTGCATGCTCAAACAGTGGAATGGGGATTATGCAGACTTGTCTCCCCAGATTCAAGTAGACCAGGTAACCAGAGACTCACTCCGCAGGTGGTTGACTCAGGATCACCTGTCTCAGGCAATGAGTTTCCGCAGACCAGAGTGGGTCATCGTCACGACCGACGCCAGTCTCTTAGGCTGGGGCGCAGGCTGGGACTCCCTGAAAGCTCAGGGTCTATGGTCTCCGGAAGAGTCCCTTCTCCCGATAGACATTTTGGAACTGAGAGCGATATTCAATGCGCGCCTGGCCTCACCTAGCGAAGGCCAGATTCATAAGATTTCAGTCGGACAACATGACGACTGTAGCGTACATCAATCATCAGGGGGGGACAAAGAGTTCCTTGGCGATGACAGAGGTATCCAAGATCATCAAATGGGCGGAGGATCACTCCTGCCACCTATCTGCAATCTACATCCCAGGGGTAGACAACTGGGAGGCGGATTATTTGAGTCGTCAGACTTTCCATCCGGGGAAGTGGGAACTCCACCCGGAGGTCTTTGCCCAGTTAACTCAACTATGGGGCACTCCAGATATGGATCTGATGGCGTCTCGTCAGAACTTCAAAGTTCCTCGATACGGGTCCAGATCCAGGGATCCCAGGGCGACACTGGTGGATGCATTAGTGGCGCCTTGGTCGTTCAATCTAGCTTATGTGTTTCCACCGTTCCCTCTCCTTCCCAGGCTGGTAGCCAGGATCAAACAGGAGAAGGCCTCGGTGATCCTAATAGCTCCTGCGTGGCCACGCAGGACTTGGTATGCAGACCTGGTGAATATGTTATCGGCTCCACCAAGGAAACTACCTTTGAGACAGGATCTTCTAGTACAAGGTCCATTTGAACATCCAAATCTAGTCTCTCTGCAACTGACTTCTTGGAAATTGAACGCTTGATTCTATCTAAGCGTGGGTTTTCAGATTCAGTTATAGATACTCTGGTTCAAGCCAGAAAGCCTGTGACTAGGAAGATTTACCATAAGATATGGCACAAATATATCCGTTGGTGCGAATCCATGGTGCGAATACTTCCAAAAGTAGTTTCCAACAGGAATATTAACCAGGAAATAGTTGTTCCTTCCCTATGTCCGAATCCAGTTTCAAAGAAGGAACGTTTGTTACACAACCTAGATGTGGTCCGTGCTTTAAAATTCTATTTAGAAGCAGCAAAGGATTTCAGACAAACATCATCTTTGTTTGTCGTTTATTCTGGTAAGAGGAGAGGGCAGAAAGCTACTGCTACCTCTTTCTTTTTGGCTGAAAAGCATCATCCGATTGGCTTATGAGATTGCCGGACGGCAGCCTCCTGAACGAATTACAGCTCACTCTACTAGAGCTGTGGCTTCCACATGGGCCTTCAAGAACGAGGCTTCTGTTGTTCAGATCTGTAAGGCAGCGACTTGGTCTTCTCTGCATACTTTTGCCAAATTTTACAAATTCGATACTTATGCTTCTTCGGAGGCTGTTTTTGGGAGAAAGGTTTTGCAAGCCGTGGTGCCTTCCGTTTAGGTAACCTGACTTGCTCCCTCCCTTCATCCGTGTCCTTAAGCTTTGGTATTGGTTGCCACAAGTAAGGATGAAGCCGTGGACCGGACACACCAATGTAGGAGAAAACAGAATTTATGTTTACCTGATAAATTTCTTTCTCCTACGGTGTGTCCAGTCCACGGCCCGCCCTGGCTTTTTAGTCAGGTTTGAAAAATGTTTTTATTCCATACACTACAGTCACCACGGCACCCTATAGTTTCTCCTTTTTCTCCTAACCGTCGGTCGAATGACTGAGGGGCGGAGCCAGAGGGGGGACTATATGGACAGCTCTTGCTGTGTGCTCTCTTTGCCATTTCCTGTAGGGGAAGAGAATATCCCACAAGTAAGGATGAAGCCGTGGACCGGACACACCGTAGGAGAAAGAAATTTATCAGGTAAACATAAATTCTGTTTTTTTTTGTTTGTTTTTTAAATTTTATAGTTTTGCTTATTTTTAAATAACATTGCTCTGATTGTCAGACTCCTAACCAAGCCCCAAAGTTTTAGGAGAATACCGACCGATACCTACTCCAGCTTGCTCCTGTTTGTGTAAAGAGTCTTTTCATATGCAAAGGAAGGGGGAGGGGGGGGAGTGTCTTATTTCCCACTTGTAGTGGGTGTTCCAGTATATTTTTAAACCAAGCTAAACTGGAAGCTTCTAAGTAAGTTTTTAAACTGTTTTATACTGGATTTTTATATCAGTATCCGTGCATTTTATTCTTTATAGTAGTGTCTATTACATGCAGTTATATGAAAATTGGTGTATACTCTCCCTTTTAATGTTTTTTTAAAATAAATAAACATTTATTTGGAGGAACCAACCTGGGCTTTAGTCTGCAGACAGCAAAGCTTGGCACTATTGTAAAGTTAGTATAAAGAGGTAAATAGGTTTTCAAAGATCATAGCGTGTTGAACTTTCACAAGAAGAAATCCAGCTCTGAAAAGAGCCGAATGCCTCGAGCGGCCGTCACCAATGATCCAAATGCACATGCCTAGTGCGTTTTCAAGGTTTGAGAGAAATGTGTCTATTTTCAGAGCTAAATTACACGAAACGAGGGCAAAATAAATAATGAAAATTATATTGTGAAGTTTTTATTATGTATAGCTAAACATTTTATACACAAATCTAAATTTGTTTACTGTCCCTTTAAAAGTATATTAAAGTTTAATCTTTTTTGTTTTTTTTGTTTTAGTGTAGCACCTGAAAGATCATTTTAATTTTTTAACCCCTTAAGGACACAGCTTTAGTTTGTTCAATTGTTCCATGATACCTTTATTATTAAAGCTTGTTTAAAATAAAAAAGTCAACAGACAACGGTACCCTAGAAAATATGGAATCTTAGGATGAACCTAAAAACCTCTATATAACTAATTCCTATAAAAGTCAATTTCCATGCCAGTATTTCCATCAGATTGTGATATGGTGACCTCTAGTCCAGATATGCTATAGTGAGCACTGTAGCTCTGTTTTTGTAAAGCAAACTAATGTTCTGGAAGCTGGTAGGTTTTCTTTGATTACAAATAACTAAATTCTCTAATAACAAGATCAGACTAAATTAAACCTAATATACAATGAGTGTGCATCCTGTAACACAAATTAGGCCGAAGGGGGGGGGGGGGCGGGGGGGAGAGAGGTGGGGAGGGAATTGGAGGTTAACGGTCAAGCTGACAATGATTAACAGTCATCCCCCAGGAGAACAAGCGGGTGTCCAGCATGTTAGCCCTTTCTTTTTTTAACATGTTTTCTTCCCTAGAAAAGCTGGGTGTACTGCCCAAAGATGGACAGTAAATGCTTTGAAATTGTAAAGTGGTTGAAGTTTGTAAAACATTTGCAGCAAGCTGCTGAAATGTTAATCTATTGGAAGACTGCAGAAAAATGTTGTAATTACAATGCTTTAACTGCCGCTTTAGCAGCCATAGAGCAGTCTATCGCGTAGATGAGATTCACTTAATGGCCAAAATTATGTGGACATCTGGCCATCACACCTAATATGAGAATTTTGGACATCTGATTCCAAAACCATGAGCATTAATATGGAGTTGTTCTCCTTAACCTGTACAGGATCTTTCTGCTGAGTGACCTGTTTAGCTCAGTTATAGCTAGGAAGTGTCATTTCATTCAGGCAGTTCCCTCTATTAAGGACTTACTGTCTGAGTCTCAGGACCCCCACATGGATGCCATGGGGTAGGATGTGTCAAGTTAGGGACATCCATGCTCTAGAGGTGGATAACTCTCCTGCTAAGCCAGTCACTAAGAGGATAAATTCTTAGTCTGTACCTAAACAGCCACCTCCCTTCCTTAACAGTCTCTGAACTAGTATCTAATGAATGGAACAAACCAGGGTTACTATTTTATTCTGTCTGCTAAATGTAAGTTTTTTTCCCTTGCCATCTTCCACTTTTGGAGGTATTTGAGACAGTCCCTAAAATGGAAGGACCATTATAGTAATGTAACAGCCTCCACAGCAAAAAGAAGCATCTTATAGCCCACGCAGCAGTTAATACCTAGGATTGAAGGTGCGGAGTACCCCATACGCAGCATTGTAATAGCTACCTGGGTAGCGCAAATATAGACCCGCTTTGGATAAAGAATAAATTGTAAGCTGGGGCTGGAGTCTCCTTGTCTTTTGTGATGACTACCGCCGAATACATTTTGAACAAGCTGGGTTCTTTGTTGGATGAGTGCCAGGAAGCCTGTGAGAATGCGCTATTGAGCAAGCCCAAACCAAGAATTGCTAATATCCCAGCCGACACCCTTATCATGGGACCTGAAGGGTGGTATGAAATCCATAACGGTGCCTTGGGAGAGCCGTTACAAATCGACCGGCAGAAACAGGGTATGGGATACACTATCGCTACACAGAGAGATCTGACCACATGGGAGGTGGCCGATACTAGGGAGCAGGCACCCGACTATACAGCACGCAGAACTGAAGACTCGATAGACTAACACGGTGATTCATTGGAAGCCTTAGCGTGCCTATACATTACACACGTTAGAGAAGAAAGGCCTATACTGTGAGATCATCATCAGTCCCATACATGTTTGGCTAACAACTGCAGAAGTCAATACCAAGAGGCTACCTGTAGTGGAATACCGGGACAAAATGGATTCACTAATAAAAAGTTTGGTGAGCTTTCTTGCACAGCTCTTTATACGTTCCGGAGTAGGTTAGACATGCAATCCCCATTTACTTTAATATTACTGGACTCTACATCTCCAGAACTCTTACCTTCAGCTAAAAAGCTCCATACTTTAAATATATTGAAGTCATCCATACTAGACATTTATCTCAAAGCCGGAATAGGCTAAACACGGACCGAGTTTGACTGAGAAATGCTAGATAGGCTGACAGGTTATGTCTCCATACACTGTAAAATAGACTATATCTACAGTTCACATCGTAGGTGTATAGTCTCTTACACCCCTGTTCATGTGAATATATATAAATATATATATATATATATATATATATATATACATATATACACACACAGTTAACCTTTGTTTGCTAGTTATACAGTTAAAAGGTAATCATAAATATATCTATATGTCTGTTGGCTCTATTCAATACTTACAAATCTATATATACTATATGCTATGGAAAATTTATTCTTTAAAGGTGGAGCTATACGTATTGTTGTTTAGTATGTTACTGTCTGAGCTTAGGTTGCCACATTATGCCTTTAAATTGTTTATATATATATTGTCCTTGCATAATTTTACACAAAAATTACTGTGCTTGCTGTCTGTACAAATAATTAATTAATTCACCCCAGAAGGAACTGGTGGTAAAAATACAACAATACGAGTGTATAATAAAGTAAATGTCAATATTGGAACTTCTAATACTAGTGTCAGACTTCAAAACCACACTTATTAATAATAGTTATCACAATCAATATAGTTGTTATTATATGTGTTATGATAAACAAGAAGAAGAACCAACAGGCATATCTTTCATGACTAAAGGAGTATGGTAGAAATACCAATAATGTTACTGCCAATAGGACCTCTTCTATCCTCCCGGTGGATTTCTCCTTAATGATCAGAGTGGTGGTGCTGCTCCTTCACACAGGGCACTCAGGGGTGCGCTGACTTTGAGAACTGGAACGAAAAAAGCACAGAGCGCATCCACGACTCAAGGTGAATCAAAAAACAATTTATTCCAAGCAATTAATATGTTGCACTTACAAGAAGTATTAAAAAGTGACGCCTTAAACAAAACACTCCAACCAGTCAGTTCAATGAACTCAGTTACTGTAGTACTTATCAGCCGGATACACTGTTCACACTCGATAACAAGAGTTTGTTATTTGCGGGCTGTTTTTCCCGGCTTGTCTCGGCTTGTTCTGAATTCCAATGTGGCTACAGGAAGTAGTGATGACCAATGACGGGCTGCTCCTCCGTCTACGCGTTTCGTCCCGCCTATCAGGACTTTTTCAAGACCCAGAGATCAGCTTCATTGAACTGACTGGTTGGAGTGTTTTGTTTAAGGCGTCACTTTTTAATACTTCTTGTAAGTGCAACATATTAATTGCTTGGAATAAATTGTTTTTTGATTCACTTTGAGTCGTGGATGCGCTCTGTGCTTTTTTCGTTCCTGTCCTTGCATAATGTTTTTTTCTTTGATGTAATTGGCAAGAGTCCATGAGCTAGTGACGTATGGGATATACAATCCTACCAGGAGGGGCAAAGTTTCCCAAACCTCAAAATGCCTATGAATACACCCCTCACCACACCCACAATTAAGTTTTACAAACTTTGTCTCCTATGGAGTAAATTTGTGCTAAGATTTCTACGTTGATATGCACTTCTCAGCTTTTTTGAAGCCCGTTTCCTCTCAGAGTACAGTGAATGTCAGAGGGAATGTGTAGGGGGTATCACCTATTGAATGCAATGGTTTTCCTCATGGGGATCTATTTCATAGGTTCTCTGTTATCGGTCGTAGAGATTCATCTCCTACCTCCCTTTTCAGATCAACGATATACTCTCATTACTCTACCTCTACTGATAACCATTTCAGTACTGGTTTGGCTATCTGCTATATGTGGATGGATGTCTTCAGGTAAGTATGTTTTTATTACTTAAGACACTCTCAGCTATGGTTTGGCACTTTTCTGTATTTTATAAAGTTCTAAATATATGTATTGTACTTATATTTGCCATGATTCAGGTTTCAGTATATTTCCTTTTGCAGACTATCAGTTTCATATCTGGGAAATGCGTTTTTTAGAGATGTATTTCTTACCTGGGGTGTAGTCTTTTTTTAAATTGACTGTCTTTTTCTATATCGCGGGCAGAATTGGGCTCGCGAGGGCGCAAAATGCTAACGTTCATTGCGTCATTTTTGGCGTGAGATTTTTTTGGCGCGAAGTTACGTTCCTTGGCGCAAATTCGTCATTTCCGGCATCTTAGTTGACGCCGGGTCCTTTCACAAGGTTGTGTGTCATCTGTGACGCGAGTGTGTCGTTTCCGGAAGTTTTTTGGCGCCAAAAAATATTTTTCTGTTTGTTGTGCGTCATACTTTGCGTCAAATATGTCATTATTTAAGACCCCATTCCTATTTGCCTCTTGCCTTTTTCTATGTCAGAGGGCTATTCTGTTTGCATTTTTTCCCATTCCTGAAACTGCCATATAAGGAAATTGATAATTTTGCTTTATATGTTGTTTTTTCTCTTACATTTTGCAAGATGTCTCAATCTGTTCCTGTCTCAGACAACACTGTTGGAATCCTGCTGACTGATAACAGTTCTACCAAAGCTAAGTACATTTGTTGTAATCTTATGGAGATTATATCTCCAGCTGTGGTTTGTAATAAGTTGTCATGATAAACTTTTACATGCAGAAAATGTGTCAATCAGTAATAATACATTGCCTGTTGCTGTTCTTTTAACATCTAATGTACAAGATATACAGTACCTGTGAATTTATAAGACATTTTTGTTGATTCTATTCAGAAGGCTTTGTCTGCCATCCCGCCTTCTAATAAATGTAAAGGTCTTTTTAAACTTCTCATAAAGATGATGAAATTTCAAATGACCGACAACATACTGAATTATCCTCCTCTGATGAGGATCTATCTGATTTAGAAGATCCTTCCTCAGATATTGGCACTAACAAATCTACTTATTTGTTTAAAATGGAGTACATGCGTTCTTTGTTGAAGAAGTGTTGATTATATTGGATATTGAGGAGACTAGTCCTCTTGATTTTAAAGCTAGTAAACTTTTAAATTCTGTTTATAAACCTCCTGAGGTTATTTCAGAGTTTCTTTTCAGTTCCTGATGCTATTTCTGATATGATTTCTAACGAATGGAATAGGCCTGGTACTTCTTTTATTCCTTCTTTAAGGTTTAAAAAATTGTATCCTTTACCAGCAATTAGATTGGAGTTTTGGGAAAAGATCCCCAAAATTGATGGGGCTATCTCTACTCTTGCTAAACATACTACTATTCCTACGTAAGATAGTATTTCTTGTTAAGGTCCTTTAGATAGGAAACTTGAATCTTATCTAAGGGAAGCTTATTTATTTTCAGGTCTTCTTCTTAGGCCTGCAATTTCTTTGGCTGATGTTACAGCTGCTTTAACGTTTTGGTTGGAAACTTTAGCGCAACAAGTATCGAGTCATGATTTTTCTAGCATTGTTAACTTGATTCAACATGCTAATTTCATTTGTGATGCCATTTTTTGTTATCAAAATTGATGTTAAATCTCTGTCTTTAGCTATTTTAGCTAGAAGAGCTTTGTGGCTTAAATCTTGGAATGCTGATATGACTTTTAAGTCCAGATTGCTATTTCTTTCCTTCTAAGGTAATAAATTATTTGGTTCAGTTGGATTCAATATTTTCAACTGTCACTGGGGGGGAAGGGAGTTTTTTTGCCTCAAGATAAGATCTAAGGGCAAATTTAAAGCTTCTAACCGTTTTTGTTCTTAAATAAGGAACAGAAACCTAATTATTCCCCAAGGAATTGGAAGCCTTCTTCAAATTGGAATAAATCCAAGCCGTTTAAGAGATCAAAGCCAGCCCCTAAGTCCGCATGAAGGTGCGGCTCTTATTCCAGCTCAGCTGGTAGGGGGCAGATTAAGATTTTTCTAAGATGTTTGGATCAATTTGGTCCAAAATCATTGGATTCAGAATATTGTCTCTCAGGGGTACAGAATAGGATTCAGAGTAAGACCGCCTGTGAGAAGATTTTTTTTTTCTCTCACGCATTCCAGCAAACTTGGTTAAGGCTCAGGCTTTCCTGAAGTATGTTTCAGACCTGGAGTTATCTGGTGTAATCATGCCAGTTCCGTTTCAGGAACAGGGTCTGGGGTTTTATTCAAATCTATTCATTGTCCCAAAGAAAGTAATTTCATTCAGGCCAGTTTTGGATCTAAAAATTTTGAATCGATAAGGTCTACTATAAGGTGACTATAAGGTCTATTCTGCTTTTTGTTCAGCAAAGGCATTATATGCCCACAATAAACTTATGGATGCATATCTTCATATTCTGATTCATCCAGATTGCTTTCAATTTCTGAGATTCTCTTTTTTAGACAAGCATTACCAATTTGTTGCTCTTCCTTTTTGGCCTAGTGACAGCTCTAGGAATCTTTTCAAAAGTTCTTGGCGTCCTACTCTCCGTTATCAGAGAGCGGGGTGTTGCGGTGTTTCCTTATTTGGACGATATCTTGGTACTTGCTCAGTCTTTACGTTCTGCAGAATCTCACACGAATCAACTACTGTTGTTTCTTCAAAGACATGGTTGAAGGATCAATTTACCAAAAAGTTCCTTGATTCCTCAGACAAGGGTCACCTTTTTAGTTTTCAAGATAGATTCAGTGTCCATGACTCTGTCTCTAACAGACAGGAAACAATTTAAATTGGTTTCAGCTTGTCTGAAACCTTCAGTCTCTATTATTCCCTTCAGTAGCTATGTGCATGGAAGTTTTAGGTCATGACTGCAGCATCGGACGTGATTCTCTTTGCTCGTCTTTATATGAGACCTCTCCAGCTTTGTATGCTGAATCAATGGTGCAGGGATTATACAAGGATATCACAATTAATATCCTTAAATCCCAATGTTTGTCTATCTCTGACTTGTTGGTTAGATCACCATCGTATAGTTCTAGGGGACTCTTTGGTTCATCAATCCTGGACTGTAATCACAACAGATGCGAGTCTTTTCAGGTTGATGAGCTGTTTGGGGATCTCTGACAGCACAAGGAGTTTGAAAATCTCAAGAGGCGAGATTGCCAATCAATATTTTCAGGGCTCTTCAGGCTTGGCCTCTGTTGAAGAGAGAACCGTTCATTTGTTTTCAGACAGACAATATCACATCTGTGGCATATGTCAATTATCAGGATGGGACTCACAGTCCCCTAGCTATGATAGAAGTATCTCAAATACTTTCTTAAGCGGAATCCAGCTCTTGTCTAATTTCTGTGGTATATATCCCAGGTGTAGACAATTGAGAAGCGGATTATCTCAGCCGTCAGACTTTACATCCGGGGGAGAGGTCTCTCCATCCAGATGTGTTTTCTCAGATTGTTCAGATGTGGGGTTTTCCAGAAATAGATCTGATGGCTTCTCATCTAAACAAGAAACTTCCTAAGTACCTGTCCAGGTCCAGGGATCTTCAGGCGGAAGCAGTGGTTGCATTGACACTTCCTTGGTGCTACTAACCTGCTTATATTTTCCTGCCTCTAGTTCTTCTTCCAAGAGTGATATCCAAAATCATCATGGAACAGTCATTTGTATTGCTGGTAGCTCCATGGCCATGGTTTTGGCATGCAGATCTTGTTCGGATTTCCAGTTGCCAACCTTGGCCTCTTCCATTTAGGTTGGATGTTCTGTTTCAAGGTCTGTTTTTTCCATCAGGATTTCAAATCATTAAATTTGAAGGTATGGGAATTGAAAGCCTAGTGCTTAGTCATAGAGGTTTCTCTGATTCAGTGATTAATACTATGTTACAAGCTTGTAAATTTCTTTTTAGAAAGATTTATGTTTGCAAGACTTATTTTCATGGTGTTCTTTTCATAAAGTCGCTTGGCATTCTTTCAGAATTCCTAGAATTTTTTCAGTTTCTACAGGATGGTTTGGATAAGGTTTTGTCTGCAAGTTCCTTGTAGGGACAAATCTTTGCTTCTTCTGTCTTATTTTACAGAAAGATTGCTAAGCTTCCGGATATTCACTGTTTTTAACAGGCTTTGGTTTGTATCAAGGCTGTTATTTAAATCAATCTCTCCTCCTTGGAGTCTTAATTTGGTTTTGTGGCTTTACAGGCTCCTCCATTTGAGCCTATGCATTATTTGGATATTAAGCTACTTTCTTGGAAAGTGTTGTTCCTTTTGGCCATCTCTTCTGCTAGAAGATTTTCTGAATTATCTACTCTTTACTGTGAATCTTCTTTCTGATTTTTCATCAGGATAAGGCGGTTTTGCGGACTTCATTTAAATTCTTTCCTAAGGTTGTGATTTCTAACAACATTAATAGAGAATTTGTTGTCCCTTCCTTGTGTCCTAATCCTAAGAATTCTTTGGAGAAATCCTTTGGATGTGGTAAGAGCTTTGAAATATTATGTTGAAGCTACTAAAAATTTCAGGAAGACTTCTAGTCTATTTGTTATCTTTTCTGGTTCTAGGAAAGGTCAGAGGGCTTCTGACGTTTCCTTGGCTTCGTGGTTAAAGCTTTGGTTTCATTCAGCTTATTTGGGGTCGGGTCAAGCCCCCTCTCAGAGAATTACAGTTCATTCTACTAGATAAGTCTCCACATTGTGGGCTTTTTAAGAATGAAGCTTCAGTTGATCAGATTTGCAAAGCAGCAATTTGGTCTTCTTTGCATACATTTACTAAATTCTACCATTTTTGATGTATTTTTTTCTCAGGCAGCAGATGGATGAAGATTTCTGCCTGCAGGCTGATGATCTTAGCAGCTGTCACTAAGATACAGAGAAGTTCCCACAGAATGGCTGAGGAGTACATGAGAAACTTCAGTGTGAAGAACGTTTTTCATGCTACAAGCATTGAGGTATGATCAGTCATTTTTTTCTGGAGAGACTGTGTTATTTCAGAACTGGCTGACATTGTTCCCATAAGGGAAGGGGTAAGTAGTAATCCTACATGTGATAGAAGGGGTATTACTGGGACCTATATGTTATGGGCTAAAAATTGGTTGACACTGGTAACATAATAT
Source organism: Bombina bombina (assembly GCF_027579735.1). Lineage (NCBI taxonomy): Eukaryota > Metazoa > Chordata > Amphibia > Anura > Bombinatoridae > Bombina > Bombina bombina. The sequence goes on from NC_069503.1 coordinate 1,015,096,600, forward strand.
TTTTGAGACAAAACGTTTTTGTGTGATGGCACTGGAGAGTTTCACATGGCTCACAATATTAGTTTGGGTATATGAAAAACCCACATGGCTAGGTTCTAGACCGCTTCACAGCGGTTTTTACTAGGCTGAGAGACATCGATATAGATGGACAGGGCCTAATTTCGCGCCTCAGATGTGCAGTTGAAATTCATATGCAAGCAGCAAGCTCCAGCTCCGGTGGGCCTAAACTGAAGATTTAGCCTAAACGAAGTGATAGAGTGACTTAACAGACCCCTGAGGGCAGGTAGGCGCCACAGCAGACCTGTTTTTGCGAGGTGCAGGGGGTTGATATCTTAATTTCATAACGTTTTTTTGAGTAATGTTTTTATCCATTAAGGGTTAAGCATTTCTTACTTGTGGTGCAATCTTAGCTGGCAAGATAAGACACATATATACTAAAATTGTGATAATTATAACATTTTAGAGCAGTTTTGGGAAAATTGTACGCTTTTTTACTCTTAAAGGCGCAGTACCGTTTTTCAGATTGTTGTTTTTTTACTCTAAATAAAGTGTTTTCAAGACTGTGGTTATTACTAGTCTGTTTCAAAATGTCTGACATTGAGGAAAATCAATGTTCTATGTGTTTAGAAGCCATTGTGGAACCCCCACTTAAAATGTGTCCCTCATGTACTGAAAGGGCCTTACATTGCAAAGAACATATTTTAGGTGATAAAAGTATGTCTCAGGATGATACTCAGTCTGAAGAGAATCAGGTTATGCCATCCAATTCTCCCCAAGTGTCACAACCTTTAACGCCCGCTCAGGCGACGCCTAGTACTTCTAGTGCGTCTAATTCTTTTACCCTGCAAGATATGGCTGCAGTTATGTCTACTACCCTTACAGAGGTATTGTCTAAACTGCCAGGTTTACAGGGTAAGCGCAGCAGGTCAGGTATTAGAGTAAATACTGAGCCCTCTGATGCTTTATTGGCCATCTCCGATGTACCCTCACAGTGTTCTGATCTGGGGGTGGGGGATTTGCTGTCTGAGGGAGAGCTTTTAGACTCAGGAAAGATGTTCCCTCAAACAGACTCAGATGTGACGGCCTTTAAGTTTAAGCTTGAACACCTCCGCTTGTTACTCCGCGAGGTTTTAGCGACTCTGGATGATTGTGACCCTATTGTAATCCCACCAAAGAAATTGTGTAAAATGAATAAATATTTAGAGATCCCTATTTACACTAATGTTTTTCCAGTCCCTAGAAGGATTTCGGACATTGTTACTAAGGAATGGGATAGACCAGGCATTCCGTTCTCTCCCCCTCCTACTTTTAAGAAAATGTTTCCCATATCTGACACCATTCGGGATTCCTGGCAGATGAGGACAGTTGTGCTTTCAAAGATCCTATGGATAATAAATTAGAGGGTCTTTTAAAGAAATTGTTTATTCATCAGGGTTTTCTTCTACAACCTATAGCGTGCATCGTTCCAGTAACTACTGCAGCAGCTTTTTGGTTTGAGGCTCTAGAGGACTCTCTTAAGGTTGAGACCCCATTAGATGATATTTTGGATAGAATTAAGGCTCTCAGGCTAGCTAATTCTTTTATTACAGATGCCGCTTTTCAAATGGCTAAATTAGCGGCAAAGAATGCAGGCTTTGCCATTTTAGTGCGTAGAGCGTTATGGCTTAAGTCTTGGTCTGCTGATGTGTCATCAAAATCTAAACTTTTAGCTATTCCTTTTAAAGGTAAGACCCTATTCGGGCCTGAACTAAATGAGATCATTTCCGACATTACTGGAGGTAAAGGTCATGCCCTTCTTTAGGACAAGACGGTTAAGATGAGGGCCAAACAAAATAATTTTCGTTCCTTTCGAAACTTTAAAGGTGGACCCTCTACTTCCTCTTCCGCCACAAAGCAGGAGGGGAATTTTGCACAATCCAAGTCAGTCTGGAGATCTAACCAGACCTGGAATAAAGGTTAACAGGCCAAGAAGCCCGCTGCTGCCACCAAGACAGCATGAAGGGGCAGCCCACGATCCGGGACCGGATCTAGTAGGGGGCAGACTTTCTCTCTTCGCTCAGGCTTGGGCAAGGGACTTCAGGATCCCTGGGCATTAGAAATTGTGACCCAGGGATATCGACTAGAATTCAAGGATTTTCTCCCAAGAGGGAGATTTCATGTCCGTGGACTCATCGTATCGTAGAAGAAATCAATTTATCAGGTAAGCATAAATTTCCTTTTTGGGTTGTGGATTTTTTTTTCAACGAGAAATTCAACGAGAAATGGCTGTTTTTATTTTTATCTCTCCCTCTCTAGTGACTCTTGCGTGGAGTTCCACATCTTGGGTATTGCTATCCCATACATCACTAGCTCATGGACTCTTGCCAATTACATGAAAGAAAAAATAATTTATGTAAGAACTTCCCTGATAAATTCATTTCTTTCATATTAGCAAGAGTCCATGAGGCCCACCCTTTTTGTGGTGGTTATGATTTTTTGTATAAAGCACAATTATTTCCAAATTTCTTTGTTGATGCTTTTTACTCCTTTCTTTATCACCCCACTTCTTGGCTATTCGTTAAACTGAATTGTGGGTGTGGTGAGGGGTGTATTTATAGGCATTTTGAGGTTTGGGAAACTTTGCCCCTCCTGGTAGGATTGTATATCCCATACGTCACTAGCTCATGGACTCTTGCCAATATGAAAGAAATGAATTTATCAGGTAAGTTCTTACATAAATTATGTTTAATTATATTAGATCTGTGTAACAAGTAGCTCCCTATTGTAAGAGATGTATATACAAGTTACAAGAAACGGAGGTTACTCTACCAAGGGGTTGCAGAGTCTGTGTGTTATACAGGTATTTATTATTACAGTGGTAGTTTTCAGATTATTTACTTTCAGAGTTCCTTTAATATTTTCAATGAGCTATAAGTATCCTTGTTACTAGTTGTAGATACTTTTTTAGATTAGGTTTTCTGCTAATACATGTTTATGATAACCTAATATGACTGCATGCTGACCGCATGTTTAATGTGATTAATAATCTATTTCTCTCCAGTTGCCCTCTATATGATCCGATTTATAGTTTTATCCTGCACTGTTTGAGAGAGCTTGGATGCACTGAGACCAACTTTAAGCAAGAGATAGGTTATTTAGCAGAATATATTCTCCAATATATGTGTTTTTCACAATGGATATTAGTTCATAAGCAAAACTATTCCTATTATAGAGAATAGGGATGGGAATATCGATGGCCGCTACATTGTAGGTTATTTAGCAGAATATATTCTCCAATATATGTGTTTTTCACAATGGATATTAGTTCATAAGTACCTTCTTTAGGGACAACGTTTTACAGCTACGGCCCCATAATCCAATATAATGTATGTTTAAGGCGGTCCCTTGGACTCAGATTATTACCTAGCAAGTAGATTAGCAAAGGCACAGTATTTCTAAGATTGTTGGATAGAGAATATCCACTACCTTTTGATACTCCTTCTCTAGGTGCTTAATAATGCCTTATATATAGAGAGAGAGAGGTTCTGACATTTGGGCCCTGGATGTGTTCTATACAGGTACTTGGTTTGGTTGTGCTAATATATTTAATTTGAACAATTTGTTGCCGGCGGCCGAGGCAACGGGACATGTTTCTAATATGATGCACAAACAAACTCTACTGATTGATTGGCCCTGTTTAATAATATGGACCAGGGACTCGGGTACATATTTACTACTATGCCCATAGGACACCATAAACTTACAAATAGTTGAAGTGCTAAGTTTTATAAGTAACTAAGGGGGGACAAACAGCGTAAATCAATATGGACCCTGTTGTCCAGCCTCCCTTTATGCCCCAGGACTGACTTCTGTGATCTCTCCCTTCATAGCATTTTGTATAGTTAGTACTAGTCACTAGGATACCTAACTATGAAGGGTGTGAACCTAGATCTCTGCTTAGTCTCTATTTTTGTATTTTCTGTTTGCAATGTGAGGCCTAGTATACAACATGTTTTCTATAGATTTGACTAATCTAGTAATTCAGTTGTTATTATACAAAGTTTTAGTCTAGCCTAACTTTGATAGCAAGGAATGCTAAATATACTTTCGGTTACCTGAGGACATGCATATATACCCACAAGGTTAAGTTCCACATATATCACACTGTAATTTTCACCATATCCTGTAAAACTCTATTCTAAAGTTCTCAGTTTAGATAAATACCGGCCTATATATTCCTGTCCTCTTGTGCCTATAGTCTCCATAATTTCACCTCTGCCTCCCCTCATTCTTTGTTTACTTAGTAAACTAAGGAAGGTAGATTCCATAGTAATTTTCCTGCTATTTACCATACTTCTGTTACAATGTAGCGGCCATCGATATTCCCATCCCTATTCTCTATAATAGGAATAGTTTTGCTCTCCTCCATCTTAATACGTATCTTCTAGTGTTTAGAGACCCAATAGGGGCCATTTAAGTCTGAGGAGGGCGGTATAAGTCACAACTATAACTAAAAATGAGAATGATATAGGCTCTCAGTGCTAACCGGATATCATTCTGAATTGGGTTTAGTATGTGTAACCTAGGGTACATTCTATGATACAACTTTTTTTTTGTTTGAATTCTCACTATATTTGGTTAGACTGTAATTGAAGCTGTTTTTTTATATACTCATATGCCTAAAAAGATATGCACTGATTGATAAGAGTTATTCTATAAGTAGCTTGTCTATACTGTGCTATACTCTGAGATGTTCGCATTGAAATTCCTCAATAAATATAAATATATATATATATATATATATATATATATATATATAAAGCAGAGACCCCACCTTCTGGTTTCCCTGCCTGCCTTGCCTGAGACTCCCCTTTCACTGCTTATGCCTGTACTGTGGCAGCAGGAGGGAGAGAATTGACTAAGCTAAGAGCAAGGGGTTTAATGCGAATTATAATTCCTCCATTAGCAGGTAGACGGTATAAAGATTAGTTTGATCCATCTGAAGAGTAGTAGTTTCATGCATTTAGCTCTAGTCACAGATGAAGCATAGCTGATTGGGTTGGATAATACTCCTCTAGCCAAACTGCAGTTAATTATGTGGGGTGGGTGTAATATCATTAGTATCCCTGCATGGGTTTTATTATGTACTAAATTCAAAACCTCTAGCTACTGCTGCAGTCAGATATTATCTCCTCCCCATCTTGCGCTCCTACACATTTTATCCTTTGATAGAAAGACCAGGCTGCAGTGAAGTTAAGTATTGCTCTTGGTCTTGTAGCCCCCTTTGGCAGCTAATATGTTTATTTCCTGTGCAAAAGAGTACTACAAAATATTTTTGAAAAAGTTTAATGTTTACTGTTTTTCATCACACTAAACAATTCATAGTAAATCCACTCCAATAATGTAGGTGATAGATTTAGCACACTGTAGAGTTATATAATTGATTGTAATAAGGGAAAAGCAGGCACTGCAAACAGGTGCTGTAAACCATACAAAAATGTATTGATTGCAGAAGGACGACAAAAGTTCAAAAGTGCAGACATGTAAACAGGAGGACAGACAGCACGTTTGGCGTGTTTCGCGCCCCCTAGAGGCATATATATATAATTGGGTGCCCTATTTGGTGTAAAATAGCACTTCAAAAAAGTGACTTTTTGGCTCAAAGTTTATGAACATATTTTATAGTTTACATTTAAACAAAAATTTCTGGCCAAGGATTACAGTAAAACCCCAATGATCATGGCAGACAGTTGGATTATTGTGGGTACAATATTCCTAGTTTGTTTTGGAAAACAAATTAGCTTATTTCCAGGGATATAAAGCTCCAAGGGGACATAAAATGTAAAAATAAAATGTTCAGTATCATTAGATAATTTTATCTTTTATATAGGTGGCGAGAGTCCATGAGCTAGTTACTGATGGGATATACATTCCTACCAGGAGTAGACAAAGTTTCCCAAACCTCAAATGCCTATAAATACACATCCCCCCTCACTCATACCTCTGTTTTAAAAACTTTGCCTCCTTAGGAGGTGGTGAAGCAAGCTGTGCTTGATTTTTCAGTGAAAGGCGCTTCTAAATGTATTGAAGCCCAGTTCCTCTCTAAGTACAGTGTTTATCTGAGGGATGTGAAGGGAGTATTACCTGATGATACAATGTTTTCACCTATGGGAAATCTATTCATAAGGCTCTCTGTAAATCGGTCGCAGGGATTCATCTGCTGCCTCCCTTTATAGATCAACATTATACTCCTCTACCATTACCTCTACTGATATGTTTCAGTACTGGTTTTGCTGTCTGCTATATCTGGATGGGTACCTTAAACGGTAAGTATATATACTTTCTTTCATGTAATTGGCAAGAGTCCATGAGCTAGTGACGTATGGGATATACATTCCTACCAGGAGGGGCAAAGTTTCCCAAACCTCAAAATGCCTATAAATACACCCCTCACCACACCCACAATTCAGTTTTACAAACTTTGCCTCCGATGGAGGTGGTGAAGTAAGTTTGTGCTAGATTCTACGTTGATATGCGCTCCGCAGCAGGTTGGAGCCCGGTTTTCCTCTCAGCGTGCAGTGAATGTCAGAGGGATGTGAAGAGAGTATTGCCTATTTTGAATTCAATGATCTCCTTCTACGGGGTCTATTTCATAGGTTCTCTGTTATCGGTCGTAGAGATTCATCTCTTACCTCCCTTTTCAGATCGACGATATACTCTTATTTATATACCATTACCTCTGCTGATTCTCGTTTCAGTACTGGTTTGGCTTTCTACAAACATGTAGATGAGTGTCCTGGGGTAAGTAAATCTTATTTTCTGTGACACTCTAAGCTATGGTTGGGCACTTTTTTAATAAAGTTCTAAATATATGTATTCAAACATTTATTTGCCTTGACTCAGAATGTTCAACTTTCCTTATTTTTCAGACAGTCAGTTTCATATTTGGGATTATGCATTTGAATTATTCATTTTTTCTTACCTTCAAAAATTTGACTCTTTTTTCCCTGTGGGCTGTTAGGCTCGCGGGGGCTGAAAATGCTTCATTTTATTGCGTCATTCTTGGCGCTGACTTTTTTGGCGCAAAAATTCTTTTCCGTTTCCGGCGTCATACGTGTCGCCGGAAGTTGCGTCATTTTTTGACGTTATTTTGCGCCAAAAATGTCGGCGTTCCGGATGTGGCGTCATTTTTGGCGCCAAAAGCATTTAGGCGCCAAATAATGTGGGCGTCTTATTTGGCGCTAAAAAATATGTGCGTCGCTTTTGTCTCCACATTATTTAAGTCTCATTTTTCATTGCTTCTGGTTGCTAGAAGCTTGTTCTTTGGCATTTTTTCCCATTCCTGAAACTGTCATATAAGGAATTTGATCTATTTTGCTTTATATGTTGTTTTTTCTCTTACATATTGCAAGATGTCTCACGTTGCATCTGAGTCAGAAGATACTACAGGAAAATCGCTGTCTAGTGCTGGATCTACCAAAGCTAAGTGTATCTGCTGTAAACTTTTGGTAGCTATTCCTCCGGCTGTTGTTTGTATTAATTGTCATGACAAACTTGTTAATGCAGATAATATTTCCTTTAGTAAAGTACCATTGTCTGTTGCAGTTCCTTCAACATCTAAGGTGCAGAATGTTCCTGATAACATAAGAGATTTTGTTTCTGAATCCATCAAGAAGGCTATGTCTGTTATTTCTCCTTCTAGTAAACGTAAAAAATCTTTTAAAACTTCTCTCCCTACAGATGAATTTTTAAATGAACATCATCATTCTGATTCTGATGACTCTTCTGGTTCAGAGGATTCTGTTTCAGAGATTGATGCTGATAAATCTTCATATTTATTTAAAATGGAATTTATTCGTTCTTTACTTAAAGAAGTATTAATTGCTTTAGAAATAGAGGATTCTGGTCCTCTTGATACTAATTCTAAACGTTTAGATAAGGTATTTAAATCTCCTGTGGTTATTCCAGAAGTTTTTCCTGTTCCTAATGCTATTTCTGCAGTAATTTCCAAAGAATGGGATAAATTGGGTAATTCATTTACTCCTTCTAAACGTTTTAAGCAATTATATCCTGTACCGTCTGACAGGTTAGAATTTTGGGACAAAATCCCTAAAGTTGATGGGGCTATTTCTACCCTTGCTAAACGTACTACCATTCCTACGTCAGATGGTACTTCGTTTAAAGATCCTTTAGATAGGAAAATTGAATCCTTTCTAAGAAAAGTTTATCTGTGTTCAGGTAATCTTCTTAGACCTGCTATATCATTGGCTGATGTTGCTGCAGCTTCAACTTTTTGGTTGGAAACTTTAGCGCAACAAGTAGCAAATCATGATTCTCATGATATTATTCTTCTTCTTCAGCATGCTAATAATTTTATCTGTGATGCCATTTTTGATATTATTAGAGTTGATGTCAGGTTTATGTCTCTAGCTATTTTAGCTAGAAGAGCTTTATGGCTTAAGACTTGGAATGCTGATATGGCTTCTAAATCAACTCTACTTTCCATTTCTTTCCAGGGTAACAAATTATTTGGTTCTCAGTTGGATTCTATTATCTCAACTGTTACTGGTGGGAAAGGAACTTTTTTACCACAGGATAAAAAATCTAAAGGTAAAAACAGGGCTAATAATCGTTTTCGTTCCTTTCGTTTCAACAAAGAACAAAAGCCTGATCCTTCGTCCTCAGGAGCAGTTTCAGTTTGGAAACCATCTCCAGTCTGGAATAAATCCAAGCCTGCTAGAAAGGCAAAGCCTGCTTCTAAGTCCACATGAAGGTGCGGCCCTCATTCCAGCTCAGCTGGTAGGGGGCAGGTTACTTTTTTTCAAAGAAATTTGGATCAATTCTGTTCACAATCTTTGGATTCAGAACATTGTTTCAGAAGGGTACAGAATTGGTTTCAAGATGAGACCTCCTGCAAAGAGATTTTTTCTTTCCCGTGTCCCAGTAAATCCAGTGAAAGCTCAAGCATTTCTGAATTGTGTTTCAGATCTAGAGTTGGCTGGAGTAATTATGCCAGTTCCAGTTCCGGAACAGGGGATGGGGTTTTATTCAAATCTCTTCATTGTACCAAAGAAGGAGAATTCCTTCAGACCAGTTCTGGATCTAAAAATATTGAATCGTTATGTAAGGATACCAACGTTCAAGATGGTAACTGTAAGGACTATCTTGCCTTTTGTTCAGCAAGGGAATTATATGTCCACAATAGATTTACAGGATGCATATCTGCATATTCCGATTCATCCAGATCATTATCAGTTCCTGAGATTCTCTTTTCTGGACAAGCATTACCAGTTTGTGGCTCTACCGTTTGGCCTAGCTACAGCTCCAAGAATTTTTACAAAGATTCTCGGTGCCCTTCTGTCTGTAATCAGAGAACAGGGTATTGTGGTATTTCCTTATTTGGACGATATCTTGGTACTTGCTAAGTCTTTACATTTAGCAGAATCTCATACGAATCGACTTGTGTTGTTTCTTCAAGATCATGGTTGGAGGATCAATTTACCAAAAAGTTCTTTGATTCCTCAGACAATGGTAACCTTTCTGGGTTTCCAGATAGATTCAGTGTCCATGACTCTGTCTTTAACAGACAAGAGACGTCTAAAATTGATTGCAGCTTGTCGAAACCTTCAGTCACAATCATTCCCTTCGGTAGCCTTATGCATGGAAATTCTAGGTCTTATGACTGCTGCATCGGACGCGATCCCCTTTGCTCGTTTTCACGTGCGACCTCTTCAGCTCTGTATGCTGAATCAATAATGCAAGGATTACACAAAGATATCTCAATTAATATCTTTAAAACCGATTGTTCGACACTCTCTAACATGGTGGACAGATCACCATCGTTTAATTCAGGGGGCTTCTTTTGTGCTTCCGACCAGGACTGTAATTTCAACAGATGCAAGTCTCACAGGTTGGGGAGCTGTGTGGGGATCTCTGACGGCACAAGGAGTTTGGGAATCTCAGGAGGTGAGATTACCGATCAATATTTTGGAACTCCGTGCAATTTTCAGAGCTCTTCAGTTTTGGCCTCTTCTGAAGAGAGAATCGTTCATTTGTTTTCAGACAGACAATGTCACAACTGTGGCATACATCAATCATCAAGGAGGGACTCACAGTCCTCTGGCTATGAAAGAAGTATCTCGAATTTTGGTTTGGGCGGAATCCAGCTCCTGTCTAATCTCTGCGGTTCATATCCCAGGTATAGACAATTGGGAAGCGGATTATCTCAGTCGCCAAACGTTGCATCCGGGCGAATGGTCTCTTCACCCAGAGGTATTTCTTCAGATTGTTCAAATGTGGGAACTTCCAGAAATAGATCTGATGGTGTCTCATCTAAACAAGAAACTTCCCAGGTATCTGTCCAGATCCCGGGATCCTCAGGCAGAGGCAGTGGATGCATTATCACTTCCTTGGAAGTATCATCCTGCCTATATCTTTCCGCCTCTAGTTCTTCTTCCACGAGTAATCTCCAAGATTCTGAAGGAATGCTCGTTTGTTCTGCTGATAGCTCCGGCATGGCCTCACAGGTTTTGGTATGCGGATCTTGTCCGGATGGCCTCTTGCCAACCGTGGACTCTTCCGTTAAGACCAGACCTTCTGTCTCAAGGTCCTTTTTTCCATCAGGATCTGAAATCCTTAAATTTAAAGGTATGGAGATTGAACGCTTGATTCTTGGTCAAAGAGGTTTCTCTGACTCTGTGATTAATACTATGTTACAGGCTCGTAAATCTGTATCTAGAGAGATATATTATAGAGTCTGGAAGACTTATATTTCTTGGTGTCTTTCTCATCATTTTTCTTGGCATTCTTTTAGAATACCGAGAATATTACAGTTTCTTCAGGATGGTTTAGATAAGGGTTTGTCCGCAAGTTCCTTGAAAGGACAAATCTCTGCTCTTTCTGTTCTTTTTCACAGAAAGATTGCTATTCTTCCTGATATTCATTGTTTTGTACAAGCTTTGGTTCGTATAAAACCTGTCATTAAGTCAATTTCTCCTCCTTGGAGTTTGAATTTGGTTCTGGGGGCTCTTCAAGGTCCTCCATTTGAACCTATGCATTCATTGGACATTAAATTACTTTCTTGGAAAGTTTTGTTCCTTTTGGCCATCTCTTCTGCCAGAAGAGTTTCTGAATTATCTGCTCTTTCTTGTGAGTCTCCTTTTCTGATTTTTCATCAGGATAAGGCGGTGTTGCGAACTTCTTTTGAATTTTTACCTAAAGTTGTGAATTCCAACAACATTAGTAGAGAAATTGTGGTTCCTTCATTATGTCCTAATCCTAAGAATTCTAAGGAGAAATCGTTGCATTCTTTGGATGTTGTTAGAGCTTTGAAATATTATGTTGAAGCTACTAAATCTTTCCGAAAGACTTCTAGTCTATTTGTCATCTTTTCCGGTTCTAGAAAAGGCCAGAAAGCTTCTGCCATTTCTTTGGAATCTTGGTTGAAATCTTTAATTCATCTTGCCTATGTTGAGTCGGGTAAAACTCAGCCTCAGAGGATTACAGCTCATTCTACTAGGTCAGTTTCTACTTCCTGGGCGTTTAGGAATGAAGCTTCGGTTGATCAGATTTGCAAAGCAGCAACTTGGTCCTCTTTGCATACTTTTACTAAATTCTACCATTTTGATGTATTTTCTTCTTCTGAAGCAGTTTTTGGTAGAAAAGTACTTCAGGCAGCGGTTTCAGTTTGAATCTTCTGCTTATGTTTTTCATTAAACTTTATTTTGGGTGTGGATTATTTTCAGCAGGAATTGGCTGTCTTTATTTTATCCCTCCCTCTCTAGTGACTCTTGTGTGGAAAGATCCACATCTTGGGTAATCATTATCCCATACGTCACTAGCTCATGAACTTACCTGATAAATTAATTTCTTTCATATTAGCAAGAGTCCATGAGGCCCGCCCTTTTTTGTGGTGGTTATGATTTTTTTGTATAAAGCACAATTATTCCAATTCCTTATTTTATATGCTTTCGCACTTTTTTCTTATCACCCCACTTCTTGGCTATTCGTTAAACTGAATTGTGGGTGTGGTGAGGGGTGTATTTCTAGGCATTTTGAGGTTTGGGAAACTTTTCCCCTCCTGGTAGGAATGTATATCCAATACGTCACTAGCTCATGGACTCTTGCTAATATGAAAGAAATGAATTTATCAGGTAAGTTCTTACATAAATTATGGTTTTTTTTTTTAATATGAGATACCTTTTAGCTATGGATTGGGCACTTTTTAAGTAAAAGTTGTTGCATATTGTTTGTATACATACCTTGAGTCAGTAATTCAGTGCTCTTTTTTTAGCGACTTAATTAGTGGCTAAATATTTGTCAAGGTTGGTAGAGTCTGTGAAACATACAGGGTTTTCTTTGGGAGCTATTCATTTTTTTATAAGTTTGTAGGATGCTACGTATTATGTTAGTCATAATCACATTTTATTTAGAATGATAGAAGTATTCATTAGGCTTTATTTGGGTAAAAAAAAAAATTTTGTATAGCAATCCAGATCTCTTACCTGCTTTTAGGATGATAGGTATATCAAAATTTTGCGTATAAACGCGCATGTGATTACACTATTTACATCATGCGTGACACGTCATAATTACGCACCTTTTTAGCGTTATAAGCTCCACCGCAGCTCATTAAGTGCTCTCAGAAAACGCTTAGAGAGCTTTTCTGCATCATTATTTTTATAAATCTTTCTTTTTTATTATTATTTGCTATTTCCCATACTCTCAAGCCTGTTATATATATATATATATATATATATATATATATATATATATATATATTTCATCCGTCTAATGTACAAAGCATTCCTGCAGAAATGAAGATTTTATTGCTGCAGCTATAGAGAAGGCAATAACTGCTATTCCGCCTACAAATAAACGTAAAAGGGTTTTGCAACATTTTCCTAAACCTAGTAAATTAAGTTCTGACCTTCAGCATACTGATGTATCCTCTTCTGACAGGGTTTCCTCTGATTCAGAGGATGCCACGTCAAAGACATATATAGACAAATCATCTTTTTTTATTTAAGATAGAATATATTTGCTCTCTCTTAAAGGAAGTATTGTTTACTTTGGGTATTGAGGAGTCTAAACCTCCTGATGATAAAGCTAGTAATTGTTTAAATTCTGTATTTAAGACTACTGTTATTACTCCTGAAGTATTTCCTATTCCAGACACTATCACCAGTGTGATTGCTAAAGAATGGTCTAAACCTGGTACCTCTTTTAACCCTTCTTTTAGGTTTAAGAAATTGTATCCTTTACCTGTGGCTAATTTAGAGCTTTGGGAAACAGTCCCTAAAGTTGATGGGGCAATTTCCACTCTTGCCAAACGTCCTACTATTTCTATGGAAGACAGTACTTCTTTTAAGGATCCTTTAGATAGGAAGCTTGAATCTTATCTAAGAAGGGTATATTTACATACTTACTATATTCTTAGACCAGTTATATCTATGGCTGATGTTGCTGCTGCTTCTACTTTTTGGTTGGACAGTTTAGCACAGCAGTTGTCTTCAGATCCTGAATTATCCAACATTATTCTTTTACTTCAACATGCAAATGATTTTATTTGTGATGCTATATTTGATGTTATGAAGATCAATGTCAAATATCAAATTACTCACCCTCAGCCCTGGCATACTCCTCTGACACGGTACCTACGCAGATGTTCCCGTACTGCTCAACAGCACTGGAGACAATCTTGGAGTTCAGCTGACCTTCTTCACTACAAGTTCATCTTGAACTCTTACTACTCTGCCCTTAATCTTTATAAGCAACAGTACTTCTATAAATTACAGGAATTAAAGAAAAATGAAGATATGCAAAATAGTTTTCCAATGGCCCATACACATTTTTTTAAAAGTGGTTACCCCCCCCCCCAATAATAATTTCTGTGGGCACCCATACTGGGGGGTCCTGCAGTGTTATCACTATCCTTTGTATTTCTCAACATCCCATCAAACATTTCTGTATACTGATGAATGTAGCCACCAATCAACAAGAGCTACCCAGGTCCTGAACCAAAAATGGGCTGGCTCCTAAGCTTACATTCCTGCCTTTTCAAATAAAGATACCAAGAGAAGACGAAAAAATGATAATAGGAGTAAATTAGAAAGTTGCTTAAAATTTGCATGCTCTATCTGAATCATGAAAGAAAAAAATGTGGGTTACATATCCTTATAAATGATGGGCTGCTTTGCACATTGATTCTTATTAAAGCAATTATAAACCTCCAAATAAAAGAAACTTGTAATGAGCATTGATTTAGCCAGCTATATGGTGTTGGTATTGCTTGCTTTAATGCCTAAAAGCTAAGTATACATAACAACTCTAACATATTCATCGTACCTAGCAAAGAAATTCCGAATTGAGAAAGTTGAAGAGAACTTTGCCTGATTTGCATGAGTCATGAATTTCTAGCGTGAGGTTATAGAAAAATGCCTCACAAAGAAACTGCTGCCCATATGTGGTTGACACAAATAAGCATCGTTGGCATCTCACTGGTTTATAGAATTCTTACCTGATTATCATAAGATTGTTGCTGAACAACATGGGACATAATGTTTTTAAAGAGCACAAGCTATTGTCTATTTAGGACACAAATCACTGCATATTTGCATTTGGACAGAAGGCTACAGTGGGAGCTATTGTGCTTACCACATGCAAAGAGTTTTGTGAGCAGCAAATTAATTCCAACTGGATAGCACTTGTCACAAAATTAGTATTAATAAAGGTCAACATTGTGTGGGCTGTGCAATTTTGTCTAAAATGTTGCGCAATTACAAACCTGTTTTGAATCTAGGGACAATACAAATGTGGGAAACTGCATATAATAGTAAAGGCAGACATTTGTGCTTGGCAGGTATAGGGCATTTTTAATGTTTTAATCCTAATTTTGGAGCTGTGCTGGGATTTTCTTTTTCTCAAACTGTGATTTATGGTAATAGTGATTAGGTTTTATGTTTATATAACCACAACAGATCGTTCTGCAGTTAAAGAAGTATCATTTTAAAGGGACATTTAACACATTGATATTGTAATATAAAAGGGTTACTTAGATCAAATAAAAAAACTTTGTAATATACTTTTATTATTTATTTTATCACCCTTTCCTATAATATAATTCTGAAAAATTTTATATTTTCAATTGCTGTTCAAAATGCAGACTCCAGACTTACATATAATTATATTCACAATAATTGGTTGTAAAATCTAGTACCTCATTTACAGCTGTCTTTAATTGGTCTTGGCAGAGAAGGAAACGTAGGTTACAACATAGCAGCACCAATTGCTTTATAACCACTTTACACTTATTTTTAAATAATTAAACTACTAAGATATTTTTAAAATACATCTGCATATTATACGAAGCTAACCTTTGCTTTGAAAACAAAATTCTAGTCTGCATGAAGGTGCATTATCCTCTAGCATGTATTTAGCATTTAAAAGGACTGTGAAGTAAAAAATTTTATGATTCTGATAGAGCACACTTTGTTTTTAAATAGTCTTTTATTAATGACAAGATTTTCCATTGGCTAATTCACAATACAGTAAGTGAATAATAAGAAAAGACATGCACCATAATATTGCCTTATGAAACCTCTAGTTTATAATATTATAGACATGAAATCTCTATTTTCTGTTATAAGCCCTCAATAATACAAAAGGGATCTGATATCCAAGACAAGCTTATATGGTAGATGAGGGCCATGATAATATGGAGCAATGACACAGGTATGTGTTTAAACATATAATGTGGTGGGGCCACTTCTGAACCCCAAGGTATAAAGGAATTATTAAATTACTAGTCCTCAAGCCCATTCACACTGGCCATTTTTTGCAGTACAGCGGTCCCACCCCTTGCTCTCTCTCCCCCTCTCTTTTGTGCTCTCTCCCCCTCTCTCTTTCGCTCTCTCCCCCTCTCTTTTGCGCTCTCTTGCTCCACCTCTCTCTCTTGCTCTCTCCCCCCTCTCTTTTGCTCTCTCTCTCCCCCCTCTCTTTTGCGCTCTCTCCCCCTCTCTTTTGCGCTCTCTCCCCCTCTCTTTTGCGCTCTCTCGCTCCACCTCTTTTGCGCTCTCTCGCTCCACCTCTCTTTTGCTCTCTCTCTCCCCCCTCTCTTTTGTGCTCTCTCTCCCCCCTCTCTTTTGCGCTCTCTCTCTCCCCCCTCTCTTTTGCGCTCTCTCTCCCCCCCTCTCTTTTGCGCTCTCTCTCCCTCCCTCTCTTTTGCTCTATCTCTCTCCCCTCTCTTTTGCTCTTTCTCTCCCACCTCTCTTTTTGCTCTCTCCCCTCTCTTTTGCTCTCTCTTTACCCTCTATTTTGCTCCCCACTCTCTCTTCTGCATTGTCCCCTCTCTTATGCTCTTCCCCCTCTCTTTAGCTCTTTCCTATCTCTTTTTGTCTCTTCCCCTCTTTCTATTTCTCTCCCCTCTCTGTCGCGCCGACCACACCCCACCATGCCCGATGTCTTAATTTCTGGCAGATGCACTATAATGTGTTACTGAATCACTATTCCCTTGTTCATGGGGCCTTCAACCAGTTTGTACAGTGATCCCCACAGACGCCAGCGTAAAGGAATGAGGGGCAATTTAAGTGTCCTAGAGAGCAGAAGGAGTCTGGTCTTCTTGGGAGGCAAGGTTACCAATAAACATCCTGGAACTCCAGGCAAAATTCAGGGCTCTTTCGAGTTGTCCCAACTTGAGGCGAGATTACCAATAAACATCCTGGAACTCCACACAATATGAAGGACAGGGCCGGACTGGGAATAAAAAGCAGCCCTTGAAACTTTGGAGGCCAGCCCTATTTTTCTGTTGAGTCGGTAGAATGCACATGCCCCATTTTTCTCAAAGGGGATTACTGGGGTACTATTACCACCAATAGTTTTTTTTTTTTTTTAATTATATTATATTTGTATTAAAAAAAAAGTGCAACATTGTTGTTATTATAGGCACCCTACAACTCAATTGCATCCATTATTCACTCCTTTAAATTGAAATTGTAGCTTTCCAGCCCCAGCTGCTGCAGCCCACCGGGAAATCTCCTGGTACCCTGGTAGGCCAATCTGGCCTTGATTAAGGGATCTTCAGAGTTGGCCCAACTTCAGGCAGGAATCTTTCCTACAATTCCAGTCATGCAATATTACAGCGTTGACTTGCATAAATCACCAAGGAGGAACAAGCTTCAGAAAAAATCGTCCTGCATAATAAGATGTGCAGAAAATCACCATTGCGTAATTTCAGCCATTCACATGCTGACAGTGAACAATTGGGATCTGTACAGAATTTAAGACATTGGGGTCTACTAGATATATGGCTTCTTGCTTGAATCACAAGCTTCCCCACTATTGTGCCAGGTTTTAGGATGCTCATGTGGATCTAGTAGATGCACTAGTGGTTCCAATAGTCATTCAGTCTGGTTTACCTTATTATGATTGCTCTAGAATGGCCTTGCTGGGCTAGGGATGCATATCTGGTTCAAATATCCTTGTGCCTGCCTTGGTGTCTCCATCTCATAAATTACCTTCTTTCCACAGGACCTTTGTTTTATCAATGATCTCAAAACTATAAATTTGAAGGCCTGTCAATTGATTTCTATCTCAAATAGCTTTATCTGATAAGGTTATTGATACCTTGATCTAGGACAGGAAGGTCTTGATGATAATCGGACCGGTTATTAGACCAGTTACTCTTCCTTGGTGTCTTAAATTCTTCCCTTTTTATGTGTTCCCAATGATCTATTTTACATGCTAAGGTGTATTAAATTGTTTACAAATAGCTTTAAGTTGTTTTCTTTCATGTAATTGGCAAGAGTCCATGAGCTAGTGACATATGGGATATACAATCCTACCAGGAGGGGCAAAGTTTCCCAAACCTCAAAATGCCTATAAATACACCCCTCGCCACACCCACAATTCAGTTTTACAAACTTTGCCTCCTATCAAAGTGGTGAAGTAAGTTTGTGCTAAGATTTCTACGTTGACATGCGCTTCTCAGCATTTTGAAGCCCGATTCCTCTCAGAGCACAGCGAATGTCAGAGGGTTGTGATGGGAGTATCACCTATTGAATGCAATGGTTTTCCTCACGGGAGATCTATTTCATAGGTTCTCTGTTATCGGTCGTAGAGATTAATCTCCTACCTCCCTTTTCAGATCGACAATATACTCTCATATTCCATTACCTCTACTGATAACTGTTTCAGTACTGGTTTGGCTATCTGCTATATGTGGATGGGTGTCTTTTGGTAAGAATGTTTTTATTACTTAAGACACCTCAGCTATGGTTTGGCACTTTATGCATTAATATAAAGTTCAAAATATATATGTATTGTACTTATATTTGCTATGAGTCAGGTTCATGTATTTCCTTTTTGCAGGCTGTCCGTTTCATATTTGGGGAAAATAAACATATTAAGAAATATTTTTCTTACCTGGGGTTTTCAAATTGAATACATTTTTCTTGCAAAGGATTAGGCCCGCGGGTGCGCCAAATGCTAGACTTTATTGCGTCATTCTTGGCGCGAGAATTTTTTGGCGAAAGTACGTCCGTTGACGCAAGTTTGTCATTTCCGGCATAATAGTTGATACAGAGTACCTTGCAAAAGGTTGCTTCGTTAGTGACGCGAGTGTGTCATTTCCGGATGTTGTTAGCACCAAAAAAAATTTCAGTTACGTTGTGCGTCATACTTGGCGCCAAATATTTTCATTATTTAACACCCCATTTCTATTTGTCTCTGGGTTTTTCTATGTCAGAAGGCTATGCTTTTTGCATTTTTCTCCCATTCCTGAAACTGTCATATAAGGAAATTGACAAATTTTGCTTAATATGTTGTTCTTTATTTTACATTTTGCAAAGATGTCTCAATCTGATCCTGTCTCAGAAGTATCTGATGGAGCTTTGCTGCCTGATGTCGGTTCTACTAAAGCTAAGTGCATTATATTTCTGAATCTCATTTGTAATAGTTGTCATGATAAACTTTTACATGCAGATATTGTGTCCATCAGTAAATAGTACATTGCCTGTTGTTGTTACTTCAACTTTTAATGTACGTGTTATACCTATGAAATTTAAAGAATTTGTTACTGATTCTATTGATGAAGTTTTAAATGACCGACAACATAATTAATTATCCTCTTCTGATGAGGATCTATCTGTTTCAGAAGATCCTTCCTCAGATATTGACACTAACAAATCTACTTATTTATTTAAAATTAAGTAGTTTTGTTCTTTGTTATAAGAAGTGTTAATTATTTTGGATATCGTGGAAACTAGTCCTGTTGATATTAGAACTAGTAAATTCTGTTTTTAAACCTCCTGTGGTTGCTCCAGAGGTTTTTTCCTGTTTCTGATGCTATTTCTGATATGATTTCTATGGAATGGAATAAGCCAGGTACTTCTTTTATTCCTTCTTCAAGGTTTAAAAATTGTATTTTTTACCAGCAATTTCTATAGAGTTTTGGGAGTTGTTGGGGCTATTTCTACTCTTGCTGTACGTACCTCTTTTCCTATGGAAGATAGTACTTAAAAGGACACTATACCCAAACATTTTCTTTCATGATTAAGGTAGAGAATAATACAATTTTAAACAACATTCCAATTTACTTCTATTACCTAATTTGCTTCATTCTTTAGATATACTTTAATGAAGAAATAGCAATGCACACGGTGAACCAATCACAGGAGGCATCTATGTGCAGCTACCAATCAGCAGTTACTAAGCATATCTAGATATGCTTTTCAGCAAAGAATATCAAGAGAACAAAGCAAATTAGATAATAGAAGTAAATTAGAAAGTTGTTTATAATTGTATGCTCTTTCTAAATCATGAAAGAAAAAATTTGGGTTTCATGTCCCTTTAAGTTCCTTTAGATAGGAAACTTGAATCATTTCTAAGGAAAGCTTATTTATATTCAGGCCTGTAATGTATTTGGCTGATGTTGTAGTTGTATCAACATTTTTGTTGGAGAATTAGTGCAACAAGAATTGGATTCTGATTTGTCTAGCATTGTTCGCTTATTGCAACATACTAATCATTTCTGATGCCATTTTCTGATATCATCAAGATTGATGTTAGATCTATGTCTTTAGCTATTTTTAGCTAGAAGAGCTTTGTGGCTTAAATCTTGGAAATCTGATGTGACTTAAGTCTACATTGCCATCTTTTTCTTTCCAAGGTAAAAGAGACCTAAGGGTAATTCTAAAACTTCTAATCGTTTTCGTTCTTTTCGTTTATAAGGAACAAAAAACTAATACTTCCCTAAGGAATCTGTTTCCAATTGGAAACTTTCATTAATTGGAATAAATCCAAGCCATTTAAGAAATCAAAAGCCAGCCCCTAAGCCCGCATGAAGGTGCGACTCTCATTCCAGCTCAGCTGGTAGGGGGCAGAGTAAGGTCTTTTTCAAGGATATTTGGATAAATTCTGTCCAAAATCAATGGTTTCAGAGTATTGTCTCTCAGGGGTATCAAATAGAATTCTGAGTAAGTCCTCCTGTGAGAAGATTTTTTTCTCTCACGCATCCCAGCAAATTCAGTTAAAGCTCAGGCTTTCCTGAAGTGTGTTTCAGACCTGGAGTTTCAGGGGTAGTCATGCCAGTTCCTTTTCAGGAACAAGGTCTGTTGTTTTATTCAAATCTATTCATTGTCCCAAAGAAGGAAATTTCATTCAGACCAGTTCTGGATCTGAAAATTTTGAATCGTTTTGTAGAGTACCAACTTTCTAATGGTGATTATTCTGCCTTTTGTTCAGCAAGGACTTTTTATGTCCACAATGGATTTGCAGGATGCATACCTTCATATTCCGATTCATTCAGATCATTATCATTTCCTGAGATTCTCTTTTCTAGACAAGCATTACCAATTTGTTTCTCTTCCAGTTGGCCTAGCAACCGCTCACAGAATCTTTTTAAAGGTTCTCGGTGCCCTGCTCTATGGAAGCCAGAGAGCAGGGTATTGCGGTGTTTCCTTATTTGGACGATATCTTGGTACTAGCTCAGTCTTTACGTTCTGCAGAATCTCACATGATTCAACGAGTGTTGTTTCTTCAAAAACATGGTTGGAGGATCAATTTACCAAAAAAATTCTTGATTCCTTAGACAAGGGTCACCTGCTTAGGTTTCCAGATAGATTCAGTGTCCATGACTCTGTCTCTAACAGACAAGAGACGTTTGAAATTGGTTGCAGCCTGTTGGCACCTTCAGTCTCAGTCATTCCCTTCAGTGGTTATGTGCATGGAAGTTTTCAGTCTCATGACTGCAGCATCGGATGCAATTCCCTTTGCTCGTTTTCACATGAGACCTCTCCAGCTTTGTATGCTGAATCAATGGTGCAGGGATTATACAAAGATATCACAATTAATATCCTTAAATCCCAATGTACCACACTCTCTGATGTGGTCGTTAAATCACCAGCGTCTAGTTCAAGGGGCTTCTTTTGTTTGGTCAACCTGGTCTGTGATCACTACAGATGCAAGTCTTTCAGGTTGGGGAGCTTTTTGGGGATCTCTGACAGCACAAGGGGTTTGGAAATCTCAAGAGGCGAGATTACCAATCATTATTTTAGAACTCAGTGCAGATCTTAGAGCTCTTCAATTTTGGCCTCTGTTAAGAGAGTACCGTTCATTTGTTTTCAGTCAGACAATATCACAACAGTGGCATATGTCAATCATCAGGGTGGGACTCAGTCCCCAAGCTATGAAGAAGTATCTCGGATACTTGCTTGGGCAGAATCCAGCTCCTGTCAAGTCTCTGCGGTACATATCCCAGGTGTAGACATTTGGTAGGTGGATTATCTCAGCCGTCAGACTCAACATCAGGGGGAGTGGTCCCTCCATCCAGATGTGTTTTCTCAGATTGTTCAGATGGGGGGTCTTCCAGAGATAGATCTGATGGCCTCTCATCTAAATAAGAAACTTCCCAGATACCTGTCCAGGTACAGGGATTTTCAGGCGGAAGCAGTGGACGCGCTGACACTTCCTTGGTGTTATCAACCTGCTTATGTTTTCCCGCCTCTAGTACTTCTTTTGAGAGTGATCTCCAAATCATCATGGAACAATTGTTTGTGTTGCTGGTGGCTCCAGCATGGCCTCACAGGTTTTTGGTATGTGGATCTTGTTTGGATGTCCAGTTGCCAACCTTGGCCACTTCCGTTAAGGCCAGACCTACTGTCTCAACATAATAATTTAAATGTTAATTTTCAATTTTATCTTAGACAGTGATAAGATAAAGTAGCTGTTGTGCTTATATAAAGAAATAAGATAAGATCTGTTCTTCCTCCAAACTCAGTCCATTTTAATGGGTTGTGGTTTTAAAGAGCAAAAACAGCAGTTTCATATACAAAAACAAATCCAAATAAGCAATTTCCCATACATTGTATACTATGCAGCTGGTATAACAAGTAATTGGAAAAACATTAACCCCTTAACGACACATGTCGTACAGGGTACGTCATACAAAAACTAATCTTTAAAGACCATTGACGTTCCCTTCAGGATCGCTTCCAGCCGCTTTCAGGGTATATTGAGGCATCACTGCAATACCTTTTTTTGCACACCGATGCAGAGAGAGTCACTCTGTGGCCCTCTCTGCATCGGCCAGCAATGGTGCCGATAATTGGTGGGTGGGAGCTTTGGCAGGGAGGCGGGTGGGCGGCCCATCGCTGGGGAACTTCCGTTCTGGCCAGCAGTTGTGATTGCCGGCTGTGCGCGGGAGGTGAGGGATGGGTGCGCGCTCTAGCCACATTAAAAAATAAGAAGTGGTGGGTGGCAGAGAAGGGGGGAATACTTTTCAAAAGGGATCTGGGATGGGAGGGGGTAGGGTATGGAGGGGGGGGGCAGCTACACTACAGAAAAAGTAGGTTTTAGATTTAAAAAGCCACATTTGTTTGCAAAGTGGGTACTGACAGAAAGCTGCCAGTACCAAAAATGGTGGCAAATAGTTAGTGGGGGGAGGATTAGAGAGCTCTTTGGGGGGGATCAGGGAGGTTGGGGGTCCTTCACAGCAGAATATATAATTTATTTTTTAAAAATTAAAAAATAATAATAAAAAAAGCCTTTTATTTTAATACTGGCAGACTTTCTGCCAGTACTTAAGATGGCGGGGGCAATTGTAACATAGTAGATAACATAGTAGATAAGGTTGAAAAAAGACTGAAGTCCATCGAGTTCAACCTATACAAATCTAAAATACTTACAAAAAGCTCCAGTTAAGCTTAAATAACCCCACTAAATACTTGCAATCATATCCATGAATTTTGTTTATATACAGAAATTGATCCAGACTATTTTTAAATGTATCTAGGGTATTGGCATTCACTACCTCCTTTGGTAATGAGTTCCACAATTTTATTGCTCTTACAGTGAAAAAAAGTTTCCGTTGCAGGAGATTAAATCTCCTTTCCTCCAACCTTAAATTGTGACCTCTTGTCAGAAACAATTTTCTAGGTATAAACAGAGCTTCTGCCATCTCTGAATATGGGCCTTGAATATATTTATATAAAGTAATCATGTCCCCTATCAAGCGCCTTTTTTCTAAAGAAAACAGACTCAGTTTGGCTAGCCTCTCCTCATAGGTTAATTGCTCCAATCCCTTTATTAGCTTGTGGCCCTTCTCTGAACTTTTTCTAGTTCTGCAATATCTTTTTTTGCGATAGGTCCCCAGAACTGCACTCCATACTCAAGGTGAGGTCTTACCAGGGCTTTATATAGTGACAGAATTATGCTTTCTTCCCTTGAATCAATGCCTCTTTTAATACATGCTAGTATCTTATTAGCCTTTGAAGCCGCTGCCCTGCATTGAGCACCCATCTTTAGCTTGTTATCTATTACTACTCCCAAATCCCTTTCCTCCTCTGTTTGGCTAAGTCTTGTTCCAAATTGTGGGATGGGGGGGGGGAAGAGAGCTGTTTTGGAGTGATCATGGGGGGGAATGTGTCACTAAAGCTAAAATTAACCCTTCAAGCTCCCTACAAGCTACCTAATTAACCCCTTTACTGTTGGGCCTAATACAAGTGTGGTGCGCAGCGGCATTTAGCTGCCTTCTAATTACCAAAAAGTAATGCCACAGCCATAAATGTCTGCTATTTCTGAACAAAGGGGATCCCAGAGAAGCTTTTACAACTATTTGTGCTATAATTGCACAAGTTGTTTGTAAATAATTTCAGTGAGAAACCTAAAGTTTGTGAAAAGTTTGTGAAAAAGTGAACAATTTTTTTTATTTGATCGCATTTGGCGATAAAAAAAAATATATACATGTAAAGGGATATTCAGGGATTCCTGACAGATATCAGTGTTCCAATGTAACTATTGCTAATTTTGAAAAAAAAAAATGGCTTGGAAATAGCAAAGTTCTACTTGTATTTATTGCCCTATAACTTGCAAAAAAGCAAAGAACATGTAAACATTGGGTATTTCTAAACTCAGGACAAAATTTAGAAACTATTTAGCATGGGTGTTTTTTGTGGTTGTAGATGTGCAACAGATTTTGGGGGTCAAAGTTAGAAAAAGTGTCTTTTTTTCCATTTTTTCATCATATTTTATCATTTTCTTTATGGTAAATTATAAGATATGATGTAAATAATGGTATCTTTATAAAGTCGATTTAATGTCGAGAAAACTGTATATAATATGTGTGGGTACAGTAAATGAGTAAGAGGAAATTTACAGCTGAACACAAACACAGCAGAAATGTAAAAATAGCCCTGGTCCTTAAGGGAAAGACATTGAAAAATGGCCTTGTTGTTAAGGGGAAAACAATTTTACAGTAGACTGTCCCTTTAATCTGTGTTTGAGGGTTCTTCAAGTCCCTCCATTTTGAAACTATGCATGGTTTAGACATTCAGCTGAATGGTTCTCTTTCTTTGGGCAGATGAGTTTGAGCTTTCAGCTTTATCTTGCAATCTTCCTTTCCTGATTTTTTCATCAGGAGAAGGCTCTGCTTTCCAACAAACTATTATTGTCCTCCCAAGGTAGTACAGATGGTATTAAACAAGACATTTTGGTTCCTTCTAAGGAGCAAATACTTCACAACTTTGATTTAGTGAGGGCATTAAATAATGTTGAAACTTTTAGACTTTTTCCTTCTTTGTTCATCCATTTCTCTGGACCTCACAAATGACATAAAGCTATGGCAGTAACTTTAGCTGCTTTGCTTAAAGGGACATTCTACACCAGAATTTTTATTGTTTAAAATATAGATAATCCCTTTATTACCCATTTCCCAGTTTTGCATAACCAACACTGTTATATTAATATACTTTTTACCTCTGTGTTTACCTTATATCTAAACCTCTGCAGACTGCCTCTTTATTTTGGTTCTTTTGAAAGACTTGCATTGTAGCCAATCAGTACTGACTCCTATGTAACTCCACGGCGTGAGCACAATGTTATCTATATGGCACACATGAACTAACATCCTCTAGTTGTGAAAAACTGTCAAAATGCATTCAGGTAAAAGGCAGCCTTCAAGGGATAATAAATTAGCATATGAGCCTACCTAGGTTTAGCTTTCAACTAAGAATACCAAGAGAACAAAGCAAAATTGATGGTAAAAGTAAATTGGAAATTACATGCCCTATCCGAATCATGAAAGTTTAATTTTGACTAGACCTAAATTCATAAGGCATATCTAGTCACGTGGAAGTTTCCCCCTGAGCACATTACTGCTCATTCCACTAGGGCAGTTGGACCTTTCGTCATGATACTTTAATAAACCAGATATGCAAGGTGGCTACTTTGTTTTCACTACATACTTTCATAACATTTTAGCAGCTTATGGCAGGAAAGTACTACAAGCTGCAGCGCCTGATCAGTAGCATACAGGTGAAACTCGAAAAATTAAAATATTGTGCAAAAGTTCATTTATTTCACTAATGCAACTTAAAAGGTGAAACTAATATATGAGATAGATTCATTATATGCAAAGCAAGATAGTTCAAGTCGTGATTTGTCATAATTGTGATGATTATGGCTTACAGCTCATGAAAACCCCAAATCCACAATCTCAGAAAATTAGAATATTGTGAAAAGGTGCAATATTCTAGGCTCAAAGTGTCACACTCTAATCAGCTAATTAAGCCATAACACCTTCAAAGGGTTCCTGAGCCTTTAAATGGTCTTTCAGTCTGGTTCAGTAAGTTGTGCAGAAAACCGTCATTGACACCCTCCATAAGGAGGGAAAGCCTCAAAAGGTAATTACAAAAGAAGTTTGATGTTCCCAAAGTGCTGTATCAAAGCACATTAATAGAAAGTTATGTGGAAGGGAAAAGTGTGGAAGAAAAAGGTGCACAAGCAGCAGGGATGGCCAAAGCCTGGAAAAGATTGTCAGGAAAAGGCCATTCAAAAGTGTTGGGGACTTTCACAAGGAGTGGACTGAGGCTGGAGTCAGTGCATCAAGAGCCACCACACACAGGCGGATCCTGGACATGGGCTTCAAATGTCGTATTCCTCTTGTCAAGTCACTCCTGAACAACAAACAACGTCAGAAGTATCTTACCTGGGCTAAAGAAAAACAGACCTGGTCTGTTGCTCAGTGGTCCAAAGTCCTCTTTTCTGATGAGAGCAAATTTTGCATCTCATTTGGAAACCAAGGACCCAGAGTATGGAGGAAGAATGGAGAGGTACACACTGCAAGATGCTTGAAGTCCAGTGTGAAGTTTCCACAGTCTGTTGATTTGGGGAGCCATGTCATCTGCTGGTGTTGGTCCACTGTGCTTCATTAAGTCCAGGGTCAACGCAGCCATCTACCAGGAGATTTTGGAGCACTTCATGCTTCATTCCGTAGACGATCTTTATGGGGATGCTGACTTCATTTTCCAGCAGGACTTGGCACCTGCCCACACTGCCAAAAGCACCAAAACCTGGTTCAATGACTGTGGGATTACTGTGCTTGATTGGCCAGCAAACTCGCCTGACCTGAACCACATAGAGAATCTATGGGGCATTGCCAAGAGAAAGAGGAGAGACATGAGACCGAACAATGCAGAAGAGCTGAATGCCGCTATTGAAGCATCCTGGTCTTCCATAACACCTCAGCAGTGCCACAGGCTGATAGCTTCCATGCCACGCCGCATTGAGGCAGTAATTGCTGCAAAAGGGGCCCAAACCAAGTACTGAGTACATACAGTATGCATGCTTATACCATGCTTATACTTTCTTTCATGTAATTAGCAAGAGTCCATGAGCTAGTGACGTATGGGATATACATTCCTACCAGGAGGGGCAAAGTTTCCCAAACCTCAAAATGCCTATAAATACACCCCTCACCACACCCACAAATCAGTTTTACAAACTTTGCCTCCTATGGAGGTGGTGAAGTAAGTTTGTGCTAGATTCTACGTTGATATGCGCTCCGCAGCAGGTTGGAGCCCGGTTTTCCTCTCAGCGTGCAGTGAATGTCAGAGGGATGTGAGGAGAGTATTGCCTATTTGAATGCAGTGATCTCCTTCTACGGGGTCTATTTAATAGGTTCTCTGTTATCGGTCGTAGAGATTCATCTCTTACCTCCCTTTTCAGATCGACGATATACTCTTATATATGCCATTTCCTCTACTGATTCTCGTTTCAGTACTGGTTTGGCTTTCTACTACATGTAGATGAGTGTCCTGGGGTAAGTAAGTCTTATTTTCTGTGACACTCTAAGCTATGGTTGTGCACTTTTATATAAAGTTCTAAATATATGTATTCAAACATTTATTTGCCTTGACTCAGGATGTTCAACGTTCCTTATTTCAGACAGTCAGTTTCATATTTGGGATAATGCATATGAATTAATCATTTTTTCTTCCCTTTAAAATTTGACTTTTCCCTGTGGGCTGTTAGGCTTGCGGGGGCTGAAAATGCTTCATTTTATTGCGTCATTCTTGGCGCTGACTTTTTTGGCGCAAAAAAATTTTCTGTGTCATTTTTGACGTTTTTTTTGCGCCAAAGGTGTCGGCGTTCCGGATGTGGCGTCATTTTGGCCAAAAGCATTTAGGTGCCAAATAATGTGGGCGTCTTTTTTGGCGCTAAAAAAATATGGGCGTCACTATTGTCTCCACCTTATTTAACTCTCATTATTTTGTGCTTCTGGTTGCTAGAAGCTTGTTCTATGGCATTTTTTTCCCATTCCTGAAACTGTCATTTAAGGAATTTGATCAATTTTGCTTTATATGTTGTTTTTTTCTATTACATATTGCAAGATGTCCCACGTTGAAGCTGAGTCAGAAGATACTTCTGGAAAATCCCTGCCTGATGCTGGAGCTACCAAAGCTAAGTGTATCTGTTGTAAACTTTTGGTATCTGTTCCTCCAGCTGTTGTTTGTACTATTTGTCATGACAAACTTGCTAATGCAGATAATATTTCCTTTAGTACTGTTACATTACCTGTTGCTGTTCCGTCAACATCTAATACTCAGAGTGTTCCTGATAACATAAGAGATTTTGTTTCTAAATCCATTAAGAAGGCTATGTCTGTTATTCCTCCTTCTAGTAAACGTAAAAAGTCTTTTAAAACTTCTCATTTTTCAGATGAATTTTTAAATGAACATCATCATTCTGATACTGATATTGGTTCTTCTGATTCAGAAGATTCTGTCTCAGAGGTTGATGCTGATAAATCTTCATATTTATTTAAAATGGAATTTATTCGTTCTTTTCTTAAAGAAGTCCTAATTGCATTAGAAATTGAGGATTCTAGTCCTCTTGATACTAAATCTAAACGTTTAGATAAGGTTTTTAAATCTCCTGTAGTTATTCCAGAAGTTTTTCCTGTCCCTGGTGCTATTTCTGAAGTAATTTCCAGGCAATGGAATAATTTGGGTAATTCTTTTTACTCCTTCTAAACGTTTTAAGCAATTATATCCTGTGCCATCTGACAGATTAGAATTTTGGGACAAAATCCCTAAGGTTGATGGGGCTGTCTCTAGTCTTGCTAAGCGTACTACTATTCTTACGGCATATGGTACTTCCTTTAAGGATCCTTTAGATAGGAAAATTGAATCCTTTCTAAGCAAAGCTTACTTGTGTTCAGGTAATCTTCTTAGACCTGCTATATCTTTAGCGGATGTTGCTGCAGCTTCAACTTTTTGGTTAGTAGCTTTAGCGCAACAAGTAACAGATCATAATTCTCATAGCATTATTATTCTTCTACAACATGCTAATAATTTTATTTGTGATGCCATCTTTGATATCATTAGAGTTGATGTCAGCTATATGTCTCTAGCTATTTTAGCTAGAAGAGCTTTATGGCTTAAAACTTGGAATGCTGATATGTCTTCTAAGTCTACTCTGCTTTCCCTTTCTTTCCAGGGTAATAAATTATTTGGTTCTCAGTTGAATTCTATTATCTCAACTGTTACTGGAGGGAAAGGAACTTTTTTACCACAGGATAAAAAATCTAAAGGTAAATTTAGGTCTAATAATCGTTTTCGTTCCTTTCGTCACAACAAGGAACAAAAGCCTGATCCTTCATCCTCAGGAGCGGTATCAGTTTGGAAACCATCTCCAGTCTGGAATAAATCCAAGCCTTTTAGAAAACCAAAGCCAGCTCCAAAGTCCACATGAAGGTGCGGCCCTCATTCCAGCTCAGCTGGTAGGGGGCAGATTACGTTTTTTCAAAGAAATTTGGTTCAATTCCGTTCACAATCTCTGGATTCAGAACATTGTTTCAAAAGGGTACAGAATTGGCTTCAAGATAAGGCCTCCTGCAAAGAGATTTTATCTTTCCCGTGTCCCAGTAAACCTAGCGAAGGCTCAAGCATTTCTGAAATGTGTTTCAGATCTGGAGTTGGCTGGAGTAATTATACCAGTTCCAGTTCTGGAACAGGGGCTGGGGTTTTATTCAAATCTCTTCATTGTACCAAAGAAGGAGAATTCCTTCAGACCAGTTCTGGATCTAAAAATATTGAATCGTTATGTAAGGATACCAACATTCAAAATGGTAACTGTAAGGACTATCCTGCCTTTTGTTCAGCAAGAGCATTATATGTCCACAATAGATTTACAGGATGCATATCTGCATATTCCGATTCATCCAGATCACTATCAGTTTCTGAGATTCTCTTTTCTAGACAAGCATTACCAGTTTGTGGCTCTACCGTTTGGCCTAGCTACAGCTCCAATAATTTTTACAAAGGTTCTCGGTGCCCTTCTGTCTGTAATCAGAGAACAGGGTATTGTGGTATTTCCTTATTTGGACGATATCTTGGTACTTGCTCAGTCTTCACATTTAGCAGAATCTCATACGAATCGACTTGTGTTGTTTCTTCAAGATCATGGTTGGAGGATCAATTTACCAAAAAGTTCATTGATTCCTCAGACAAGGGTAACCTTTTTAGGTTTTCAGATAGATTCAGTGTCCATGACTCTGTCTTTGACAGACAAGAGACGTCTAAAGTTGATATCAGCTTGTCGAAACCTTCAGTCACAATCATTCCCTTCGGTAGCTTTATGCATGGAAATTCTAGGTCTTATGACTGCAGCATCGGACGCGATCCCCTTTGCTCGTTTTCACATGCGACCTCTTCAGCTCTGTATGCTGAACCAGTGGTGCAGGGATTACACAAAGATATCTCAATTAATATCTTTAACACCGATTGTACGACACTCTCTGAGGTGGTGGACAGATCACCATCATTTAGTTCAGGGGGCTTCTTTTGTTCTTCCGACCTGGACTGTAATTTCAACAGATGCAAGTCTGACAGGTTGGGGAGCTGTTTGGGGCTCTCTGACAGCACAAGGGGTTTGGGAATCTCAGGAGGTGAGATTACCGATCAATATTTTGGAACTCCGTGCAATTTTCAGAGCTCTTCAGTCATGGCCTCTTCTAAAGAGAGAATCGTTCATTTGTTTTCAGACAGACAATATCACAACTGTGGCATACATTAATCATCAAGGAGGGACTCACAGTCCTCTGGCTATGAAGGAAGTATCTCGAATTCTGGTATGGGCGGAATACAGCTCCTGTATAGTTTCTGCGGTTCATATCCCAGGTATAGACAATTGGGAAGCGGATTATCTCAGCCGCCAAACGTTACACCCGGGCGAATGGTCTCTTCACCCAGAGGTATTTCTTCAGATTGTTCAAATGTGGGGACTTCCAGAAATAGATCTGATGGCCTCTCATCTAAACAAGAAACTTCCCAGGTATCTGTCCAGATCTAGGGATCCTCAAGCGGAAGCAGTGGATGCATTGTCACTTCCTTGGAAGTATCATCCTGCCTATATCTTTCCGCCTCTATTTCTTCTTCCAAGAGTAATCTCCAAGATTCTGAAGGAATGCTCGTTTGTTCTGCTGGTAGCTCCAGCATGGCCTCACGGGTTTTGGTATGCGGATCTTGTCCGGATGGCCTCTTGCCAACCGTGGACTCTTCCGTTAAGACCAGACCTTTTGTCGCAAGGTTTTTTTTTCCATCAGGATCTCAAATCCTTAAATTTAAAGGTATGGAGATTGAACGCTTGATTCTTAGTCAAAGAGGTTTCTCTGACTCTGTGATTAATACTATGTTACAGGCTCGTAAATCTGTATCTAGGGAGATATATTATAGAGTCTGGAAGACTTATATTTCTTGGTGTCTTTCTCATAATTTTTCCTGGCATTCTTTTAGAATTCCGAGAATTTTACAATTTCTTCAGGATGGTTTGGATAAAGGTTTGTCTGCAAGTTCCTTGAAAGGACAAATCTCTGCTCTTTCTGTTCTTTTTCACAGAAAAATTGCTAATCTTCCTGATATTCATTGTTTTGTACAAGCTTTGGTTCGTATAAAACCTGTCATTAAGTCAATTTCTCCTCCTTGGAGTTTGAATTTGGTTCTGGGGGCTCTTCAAGCTCCTCCGTTTGAACCTATGCATTCGTTGGACATCAAATTACTTTCTTGGAAAGTTTTGTTCCTTTTGGCTATCTCTTCTGCCAGACGAGTTTCTGAATTATCTGCTCTTTCTTGTGAGTCTCCTTTTCTGATTTTTCATCAGGATAAGGCGGTGTTGTGAACTTCTTTTAAATTTTTACCTAAGGTTGTGAATTCTAACAACATTAGTAGAGAAATTGTGGTTCCTTCATTGTGTCCTAATCCTAAGAATTCTAAGGAGAGATCATTGCATTCTTTGGATGTTGTTAGACCTTTGAAATATTATGTTGAAGCTACTAAGAATTTCCGAAAGACTTCTAGTCTATTTGTTATCTTTTCCGGTTCTAGGAAAGGTCAGAAGGCCTCTGCCATTTCTTTGGCATCTTGGTTGAAATCTTTAATTCATCATGCTTATGTCGAGTCGGGTAAAACTCCGCCTCAAAGGATTATAGCTCATTCTACTAGGTCAGTTTCTACTTCCTGGGCGTTTAGGAATGAAGCTTCGGTTGATCAGATTTGCAAAGCAGCAACTTGGTCTTCTTTGCATACTTTTACTAAATTCTACCATTTTGATGTGTTTTCTTCTTCTGAAGCTGTTTTTGGTAGAAAAGTACTTCAGGCAGCTGTTTCAGTTTGAATCTTCTGCTTATAATTTAAACTTTATTTTGGGTGTGGATTATTTTTCAGCGGAATTGTCTGTCTTTATTTTATCCCTCCCTCTCTAGTGACTCTTGCGTGGAAAGATCCACATCTTGGGTAGTCATTATCCCATACGTCACTAGCTCATGGACTCTTGCTAATTACATGAAAGAAAACATAATTTATGTAAGAACTTACCTGATAAATTCATTTCTTTCATATTAGCAAGAGTCCATGAGGCCCACCCTTTTTTGTGGTGGTTATGATTTTTTTGTATAAAGCACAATTATTCCAATTCCTTATTTTTTATGCTTTCGCACTTTTTTCTTATCACCCCACTTCTTGGCTTTTCGTTAAACTGATTTGTGGGTGTGGTGAGAGGTGTATTTATAGGCATTTTGAGGTTTGGGAAACTTTGCCCCTCCTGGTAGGAATGTATATCCCATACGTCACTAGCTCATGGACTCTTGCTAATATGAAAGAAATGAATTTATCAGGTAAGTTCTTACATAAATTATGTTTTTCAGAGGTTCGATATTGTTCTATGTACAATCCTTTTTTATTGATTGCATGTAATATTCTAATTTTCTGAGATTGTGGATTTGGGGTTTTCATGAGCTGTAAGCCATAATCATCACAATTATGCATGCAATGAGCCTATCTCATATATTAGTTTCACCTTTTAAGTTGCATTAGTGAAATAAATTAACTTTTGCAAGATATTCTAATTTTTCGAGTTTCACCTGTACCTGTCTTAACTGTATTGTTCCCTCCCCCCTTCCATTCATGGATCATGTGATGACCTTTGCTACCGAATGTATGATTAAGAGAGTGGAAGATATAAAAAGTCTGGTATGTAGGAATGTTTTGCCTCCTCCTAGTCGACTGGAGTGTAATGCCACATCTGATGACTTTTTGGACTCACTATCATGAAAGAGATACATTTTTCAGCTAAGCAGAAATGATGTTTTTAGGGTTTTCTGGCTATAAGCATGCAAGCAGATGAGTGTGGCACCATTTCTATTTTAGCTATGTTCTGGTTACAAAAGAAACGTAGGTCCTTTTTAGCACATTAACCTCTTAAGCTACCTCAAAGAAAACACTGTGAATTCCCCAAACACAGTAAACTTGAAACCAAATGAATACATAATGACTAAAACATTCCAAATCAGTATAAAATGGTCTATATCAAAATTACATCCCACAATAAAAATGTTTTGTTTACGTCAGATCTCACAGTCTTTATGAATCTTGTGATCAATAATATATGCTGGTCAATCCCTCAAAAATTGGTTCCAGTCTATAAAAGTTTCTCTATAGCTTTCCTTTTCATTAACACAATCAGTGCTGAACACAGCCATACATCCAGGATCTTACCCAACCTCCATGTGCTCTCTTATCTTCTCTCTCTCATGCAAACTAACACCCCTTTTTTTTCTTCTTCATAGCGAGCCCAGGACAGCACCCTTAAAGGGACAGTAAAGTCAAAATGAAATTTAAATGAACTGGATAGAATATGGAATTTTCAACTATTTTCCAATTTACTTCTATTGTCAATTTTGCTTAGTTTTCTTGGTATCCTTTGTTAAAGAGTAATCCTAGATGAGCTCAAAAGCATGCACATGTCTATAGCCATCTGGTAACAGTGTTTGCAACATTGTTTATTGCAGTATTATACAATGTTGTAGATATTGCTGCCATAGACTGTTAAAGACAGGCATGCTCCTATTATTGTCATTATACTTTATTTAAAAAGCGCCAACATATTCTGCAGTGCTGTCCATGGGCACAATTCATTTAGATAAAACAATGTTATAAAACTTGTTAGAGACAAGACAAAATTTTACAAACACATACAGGAGGAATTAAGGACCCTATTCCCATGGGAACTTGCAATCTAGAAGGGTATTATTATCTTATCTAGGTTAACATTTCAACAAAGAATAACAAGAGAACATAGCAAAATTTTAAAAAAGTTAATTGGAATGTTATTTAAAATTGCAAGTTATCTCTGAATCATGAATTAATTTTACTGTCCCTTTAAGGTTTCTTTTTAATGGATTTACAATAGCATAACTGTTTTAAATGCAATGCTTAATTTCTGATATTTATACTATGTAGAATTTTTAAAAAATACATTCATGTCCCTGTTTTATCATTGGGCTCCATCTTGTAACATATTCAACCTTTATCAGACATTAAGCTCCAAACACTATATCATAAGTCTAAAGCCATTGAAAAAATGCTCTGCTTACACTATTAGTTCACATTTGAACAAACAACCTTCCTGGCTTGCCAGAAAAGGGCAGTGAGAGATAAAGAGTGGGGTTTGTGCTCTGTTTGAACACCAAACACCAAGCTCAATAAACCAAGAATGTCAGTGATGGATAAGTAGTTTAACCCTATATATTTACAATTTCATTGCCTCATTTTCAGCAATGTCAGTAAATGTATATTGTATAGAATATGAATAACAAGCTGTGAAATTCAGCCAAATATAAAAATAACCAGCATAATATTTTAGATAATGTATTTAGAAATATATATTGTAGTTTAAATGCAATGTGGCCATTGTACTGCTGTATTTAAATCCCTTAGAGCACTGCATAGGTAAACAACGTCTCCTAGGAAGCCAGGACTCAGGAACTTGCTGCCTTAGGGAATACTAGCTCAGGCATGAGACAGTTGATTACCTGTAGTGTCTACAGATATTAAAAAGTATATAAATGAAAATGAATGCATTGGGTATGTTTCATTTGAAATGATTATTATCATTTATTTGTATAGCGCTGCAAAATATGAGTAAAGTACAGATGTATATATTAAATTGCTTTCAATTATGCATTCTACATGGTGTATTGAGAGTGATGCTTCTAAAGCCACTTTAAATATTTTTTCCTTAGAAGGTAAGTGAGCAGATAAAATGTACAGTACTAGGTGGATCACAATAAACTTTTCTGTGAAATATTTGCTTTGAGAGATAAAATTATTTTGTGGTTACATTTATTTCTGATTCTCAAACAGGCATATAAGTTATGTATTTGGAGAATACAAGGCCAGAGTCAGAAGTCAGAACAAACTGCTAAATCAAGATAAGAAAATAGGATTCAGTCGCAAACAGGGAAGCTTGAAGGCACTGTTATTTTCAGAAGTAACTGCACCATTCATATAACAATGCCCCCTGTCTTTTGTGTTGATGTCCTAGCCCTGTACACTTCTTTCCCTTTTTGTAGCACTTGTTGCTGGGCTTGCTCTGCTTTCCATATTTCACTACTTGTGTGTCTCATATGACAACAATATTGGCATTTTGTTGTTGCTATTTTCAATATGTTGACATTAACATACAATTTTAGGTGATCAGAAATACTGTTAAACCTAGCTGCCATCTTTTTTTTATTGGCTGAATTTTTGTACAAATTAGTCCCAAGGTCATGGTGCCTGTCTTGCCCCTGGTAAAGTCTTGGCAGTCTGAGGGTATGATTCTGTCATATTCTTAGATTCTGATTATAGGTATTCAGGTGGCAGAGCTTTCATAATCTGGGTAATTTTTCACAATATTGGTAGACTTTTTATAATCTGAGTGTGGTTTTTATGGTCTGGGTAAGGTTTGGACACAATACCAAGTTCTGCAAGTTCAAGCCAGAACAATCAGAATCATTATCCCTGGTTGGTTCTGGTATCACTCTGTGAGTAGCACATAAGAAGGAAAGATGTATATCAGCTTTAATGACCAAGGTACCAATAGGAAATCCACCAGGATTGCCTGAGGATCTTGGAATATGGCATGGAAGCTTGTGATTAAAATAAGAGGCCATCATACCATTCCCCTGGATAAAGGCAATGGCAGCTTAGAAAAGTCTGTTTTCCATTTGTTGACACAAGGAACCGGTTCCTCCCTGATGACTGACATAAACCACTACTGTAACTCGGTCCACATGGTTGAAACCGAATTAAAGGTTCGGTTGAGCTCACACTCCAATTTGGTCTCCAAAAAAAGTAATTTGGGCAATGGAGTTGTGAGTTAGTCACCTGATCTAGGGAATCAACCTAGGACAAGTCCTTGTGATCCTCAATCCATTGATACAGAAGAGAGAGTTGCAGGAGCCTTAAATGAAATCTGGAAATAGGAATTTCTGATTGACAACCAACAGTTCCACTACCTTCATAAAGTTGGAAAGAAAGGTGCAACCAGGAAGGAGACTCGATTGGTTCGGCACATTTATGCAACAACCATTTCTGTGAAGCACAACTAGAAAGGCTTCATTGTGCTTGATTCCTTTTAGAAAGAGTAGCCTGGACAAAATATAATTCAGATAAGGTAACCAAGGTAACTATCCTTTTACCTTAAAGGATGTCACCTTTGCCACAAGTCAGTTCATGAAATGCTCTACTTACATGATTAGTTCACATTTGAACAAACAACCTTCCTGGCTTGCCAGAAAAGGGCAGTGAGAGATAAAGAGTGGGGTTTGTGCTCTGTTTGAACACTAAACACCAATCTCAATAAACCAAGAATGTCAATGATCGATACGTAGTTTAACCCTATATATTTACAGTTTTTATTGCCTCATTTTCAGCAATGTCAGTAAATGTATATTGTATAGAATATGAATAACAAGCTGTGAAATTCAGCCAAATATAAAAATAACCAGCATAATATTTTAGACAATGTATTTAGAAATATATATTGTAGTTTAAATGCAATGTGGCCATTGTAGTGCTGTATTTAAATCCCTTAGAGCACTGCATAGGTAAACAACGGCTCCTAGGAAGCCAGAACTCAGGAACTTACTGCCTTAGGGAATACTAGCTAAGGCATGAGACAGTTGATTACCTGTATATAAATAAAAATGAATGGATTGGGTATGTTTCATTTCAAATGATGATTATAATTTATTTTTATAGCGCTGCAAAATATGAGTAAAGTACAGATGTATATATTAAATTGCTTTCAATTATGCATTCTACATGGTGTATTGAGAGTGATGTTTCTAAAGCCACTTTAAATATTTTTTCCTTAGAAGGTAAGTGAGCAGATAAAATGTACAGTACTAGGTGGATCACAATAAACTTTTCTGTGAAATATTTGCTTTGAGAGATAAAATTATTTTGTGTTTACATTTATTTCTGATTCTCAAACAGGCATATAAGTTATGTATTTGGAGAATACAAGGCCAGAGTCAGAAGTCAGAATAAACTGCTAAATCAAGATAAGAAAATAGGATTCAGTCGCAAACAGGGAAGCTTGAAGGCACTGTTATTTTCAGAAGTAACTGCACCATTCATATAACAATGCCCCCTGTCTTTTGTGTTGATGTCCTAGCCCTGTACACTTCTTTCCCTTTTTGTAGCACTTGTTGCTGGGCTTGTTCTGCTTTCCATATTTCACTACTTGTGTGTCTCATATGACAACAATATTGGCATTTTGTTGTTGCTATTTTCAATATGTTGACATTAACATACCATTTTAGGTGATCAGAAATACTGTTAAACCTAGCTGCCATCTTTTTTTTATTGGCTGAATTTTTGTACAAAATAAGTCCCAAGGCCATGGTGCCTGTCTGGCCCCTGGTAAAGTCTTGGCAGTCTGAGGGTATGATTCTGTCATATTCTTAGATTCTGATTATAGGTATTCAGGTGGCAGAGCTTTCATAATCTGGGTAATTTTTCACAATATTGGTAGACTTTTTATAATCTGTTTGTGGTTTTTATGGTCTGGGTGGGGTTTGGACACAATACCAAGTTCTGCAAGGTCAAGCCAGAACAATCAGAATCATTATCCCTGGTTGGTTCTGGTATCACTCTGTGAGTAGCACATAAGAAGGAAATATGTATATCAGCTTTAATGACCAAGGTACCAATAGGACATCCACCAGGATTGCCTGAGGATCTTGGAATATGGCATGGAAGCTTGTGATTAAAATAAGAGGCCATCATACCATTCCCCTGGATAAAGGCAATGGCAGCTTAGAAAAGTCTGTTTTCCATTTGTTGACACAATGAACCGGTTCCTCCCTGATGACTGACATAAACCACTGCTGTAACTCGGTCTACATGGTTGAAACCGAATTAAAGGTTCAGTTGAGCTCACAGTCCAATTTGGCCTCCAAAAATAGTAATTTGGGCAATGGAGTTGTGAGTTAGTCACCTGATCTAGGGAATCAACCTAGGACAAGTCCTTGTGATCCTCAATACATTGATACAGAAGAGAGAGTTGCAGGGGCCTTAAATGAAATCTGGAAATAGGAATTTCTGAAGGGACAACCAACAGTTCCACTACCTTCATAAAGTTGGAAAGAAAGCTGCAACCAGGAAGGAGACTCAAGTATTTCGGTACATTTATGCAACAACCATTTCTGTGAAGCACAGCTAGAACGGCTTCAGTGTGCTTGATTCCTTTTAGAAAGAGTAGCCTGGAAAAAATATAATTCAGATAAGGAGCTACTCAAATAGCCTGAGAACAAGCTACCATCAGTAAGGTCCCCATTACTTTGCTGAATATTCTGGGGTTGTGGCGAGGCCAAAAAGCAAACAGAGTGCCGGTCTAGGAAGGCAAATGTTAGACATTTCATTTGATTTCTGTGTTTTAGTATGTGCGTATGTGCATCCAACAGCTCCATATAAAAACTGATCTTCCAGCACTAGAGAAAGATTAGTGCATAACGTCTTCATCTTGTATGCAGGAACCTTCAGGAACATGTACATTGTAGTATGGGATTATGTTTCCTCTTTTTTGGGAGCCCCTGAGCCTGTTCACGCAAGGTAACTGGTTAAATAACTCCTTTCTCTTCTAGATTGCCATACAGGAGACTAAGGCCTGACCTTTGATTGGGTCCTGAGCATATATATGAAATGTTTCTGTATCCTTACAATTCCAGTTCTAGGACCCAGGAAACTATATGATATGGAGCACACCCAAATCTTCCAAAAAAGCCACACTTTGTTCCCTTAGGAAGATGATTCTGAGAAGTGGCACCCTTCATGCTGACTTGGAAGTGGAGTAGATGTCATGTCCCAGGAGGAGCTAAGTCTCCAAGAAGTCTTGGGGGATCATCCATCTTAATTTGAGGAACAGGCTTTTTAAAATTTGGAGTGCCAAAAGGAATGAATAAACATGTCCCTCCGCTTGGCCCTTGCTTTTGGATTTCTTATCCTGTAAACCCCAGTAACACTGGGTATTATAGCATATATTATTTGAATTTAGGGTAGAGTCCCTTGAGGGCTAAGGCTGTGGGGCATGGCAATTCTGAAGAGAATAATGTAAGGCATAGTAAGCCTAAATAAGCAGTGTTTATCAGTAAATCTCTCCTCATTCCCAGTAGATGTTCCAGAGACATGAGCTGCTCTAGATTGCTCCATATTAAAGCAACATAAGAAATGAGAGCAAGTCTAGAATAATCTCTGAATGTGATCAGACCACAAAGAGAAAAGCATACAATATATTACCAAAAGTATGGTGACAACCCCTACTAATTATTGAGTTCAAGTTTCAGCCATACCAATTGCTAACATGTGCATAAAATCCAGCACGCAGCCATAAATAGACAAACTTTGGCAGTACAATGGATAATACTGCCAACTTCAGTTTCACTTTAATAGGATGTATCATTTCTCTAAAGGCTTACCAGATTGCAGAAGGGGCCACTTTAAGTTGAGTGGTAGGATCGCTGTTAGAGCCTGGGTCGTGCATTTTGTGAATTCCTATGTCGGAGTTGATTCCAGGAAGGAGAGTGAAGTTTAGTGCACAGGACTCACAGACCTCTTCTTTTAATAGTACCTTGATGATGGAAGTGATCCTGAAGGTTTTTGGGTGCTTAGACCTGTGGGGGAAGTGTTAAAAAGTACCCGCTAATGCCAGTCTTGGGGATTGGTTATTCTCCCTGGGGTTCTTCTTTCTGGCCTGTACCCCTGACCCTGGTGTGTGTCCTGTTTTATGCTCTTTATCTTACCCTTGCCTGTATTTTGAATTGTTGACTGATTATCTGATTATTATTCTTCTGTCTCACATTTTTGCTTTTACATTTGGTTCCATTCTGCTATCTTGGTATTGAACCCTGGCCTGACTACTTACAACTCTCCTGGCTATACCCTAACAACTTGCTGACTTAATTCTGGCTTGTACCTGTCCTGGGCCTGCAACACATCTCCTGCAGAGTTGGTTACAGCAAACAACCAAAGTAACTATCCTTTAACCTTATAGGATGTCACCTTTGCCACAAGTCAGTTCATGAAATTCCTGCCCTACTATATCTGCCACGGTCAGTTTTAAGTGCTATTATTGTGAAGTGGAAGCATCTAGGAGCAACAACAACCCAGCCACAAAGTGGAAGAACATCCAAACTCAAAGACTGGAGCTGACGAGTACTGAAGCGCAAAGTGCCTAAATTTTGCCAATTTTGTTGCTTCATTTACTATAGAGTTCTAAACTGCCACTGGAAACAACATCAGCACAAGAACTGTGTATCAGGAGCTTCATGAAATTGATTTCAATGGCCAAGCAGCTGTACACAAGCCTCACATCAAGATGTGCAATGCCAAGCATCGGCTGGAGTAGTGCACAACTTGTCACCGCTAAACTCAGTGTAAACATGCTCTCTGGAGTGATGAACCATGCTTCAATATCTGGCAGTCTGATGGAAGAATCTGCGTATGGCGGATGCCAGGAGAATGCTACCTACTGGAATGCATAGTGCCTACTGTAAAGTTAAGTGGAGGAGGGCTAATGGCCTTAGGCATTTTTTGGGGGGTTTATGGCTAGGCACCTTAGCTTCAGCGGATGGTTATCTTAATGCTACAGGATACAAAGACACATTAGACAAATGGATGCTTCCAACTTTATGGCAAAGGTTTGGGGAAGGCCCTATCCTTTTCCAACATGACTTTACTCCTGCGCACAAAGCAAGGTCCATGAAGATATAGTTGATGACTTTGGTATGGAGGATCACAAGTGACCTGCACAGAGCCCAAATTGAACACCTTTGGGATGAATTGGAGCACCTATTCCGAGCCAGACCAGACATCAGTGCTTGATCTCATAATTGCTCTTCTGGCTGAATTGGCACAAATTCCCACAGACACACTACAAAATCTTATGGAAGTTTTTCCAGAAGAATGGGAGTCAACTCCATATTAAAGCTCAACAGTCTTTGTGTGAAACCAGTACCATTGTAATCAGTGAAGTCACCAACCTATGTACATGGAAACAGGGCAGCCGCTGTACCACTCTTATATTTGTTTTTACTTCATTCTCTTTGTTGACAATTATAACTACGTAGGTTCAGGAGCAGTGCATTTCTACTTCATCAACAAAGGTTACCAAGAGAATAAAGCAAATGTGACAATAGAAGTAAATTGGAAAGTTGTTTATATATATATATATATATATATTTATGTATTTATATATATATATATATATATATATATATATATATATATATATATATATATATATATATATGGGTTATAATAGTATTACAGTGTTTTTGTTATAATAGGTTATGTAGTCTATGCGGCAACAGGTTTCCTGTTATTGTTTTGAAAGATAAGATAACCTGTAGGGGGCAGTGTTTCTTTATTTTAGCACTGCTCATAATCCATTCTCATCTAGTTAATTCAAACTTCCTTTGAACACTTTTTTAGATCTTAGTTGTCAGACACCAATTATTGTGATAGAGTATTCTGTTCACCCCAAATAGCCAGTAATTGCAGTAAGACATTCTAAGATTTTTTTACAGTATGGATAATGCAATGTCTTCCCAGATATACAAGTAAAATACATAAAAATAAGATTGAAATTTTTGTATAAACTTGTACCTTTTATTTTATAATATAACACCCTCAACAGTTTACCCTCTGTCCCACTGACTTCCTCTCATAGATCACCACCCCTTACAGATCACCCACCTTCCACTGACCTCCTCTCATAGATCATTACCCCTTACAGATCACCCACCTTCCCACTGACCTCCTCTCATAGATCATTACCCCTTACAGATCACCCACCTTCCCACTGACCTCCTCTCATAGATCATTACCCCTTACAGATCACCCACCTTCCCACTGACCTCCTCTCATAGATCACCACCCTTTAGAGGTCACCCCCTGACCTCCTCTCATAAATCACCACCCTTTAGAGGTCACCCCCTGACCTCCTCTCATAAATCACCACCCCTAAGAGGTCACCCAGCTTCCCACTGACCTCCACTCATAGATCATCACCCCTTACAGTAACGCCCCACATTCTCACCTCTCTTAGATAATCTGCCCTTACAGATAGCTCAGTCTCTCACTGGTCACCATCCCTCAGATGATCACCCTTTACAGATCATCCACCCTCTTATTGATCACGTCTTATAAATCATCTTATTGATCACCTCTTATAAATATTGCAAGTGGATGGTTGAATATTGTAACCAAATTGATACTCATAGATCACTGATCCTTAAAGATCATACACCCTCTCAGCGGCTGAACTGCCATTGGTGCATCAGGTGTGGTAGGATCAGGGCCCAAGTGCTGGGGTCCCATAGTAGCCAGTCTATACAAAGGGTGTGTGTAGAATTTCTACAATCCTACTGCAGATAAGCTTTTTATTAATGCAGGTTGCAGGTACATCTATCTATCTATCTATCTATCTATCTATCTATCTGTTCTCAAAATCATCATACAGAGCAGGATGTATATTATTACTATTGCTTACTACTGAGGTACAATGTAGGGCCCAAATATATTGCTCAAGGCCTTCTGTGAGTTGGTCCGTTACAGCAGCCTGTCACTGATCATCCTTCAAAAATGATCATCATTTATAGATCACCCACCCTCTTTCATATAAACCTTTACAAATCATTTCCATCTACACACCGTGTACTCTTTTTCTTGTCAGCCTTCATAGATACCTATTACTTACACATAAACCATCCATGCTCTTTCTGATCACCTGTCATACAGTGTCAGTTACAGACCAGCAAGCCTATCCCACTTTGTGCCAGATTACGGGTGGAGCGCAAATGTTTGCACGTGAGTGATAAGGGGTTTATTGCAGGGGTTTGTGCCCGTCAGGCTTACCGCTGGTATTACAAGTTGAAAGTACATGCGATTGCTTGACCGCAATCGAGATTTACACTAGAATGATTACTGTGACTTCAGAGCTCTGGTTAACTGTTTCATGAAACTAAAAAGTTGCACAAAACACACAAAAAATACAAGGAATAAGTTGCCTGAGGGCGGGGAAACGTACATTGGAGAAGAGAATTAGTCACAGAGCTGCATCAGCAGATGAATGGAACATTGCCCGGTTACATATAGAGCGTTGTAGTAACTAAAGGTAAACTGAGGTTACTTGGAAAAGACTGGTTCCTCTGAAGTTTACAGGTTTAATACAAACTGCCGGTGTGCATTCCGTTGATTGAAATCTGTGCCTGACTCTGTAAGATTTGTTTGTATTTTATTTTATCTGTTTTTATACATATACATTTTTAATGTTGAAATAAATCCTTGGAATACATTTTCTGGTCTATGCCAGTGGGATTTTAAATAACATCTATAACTTATAGCTATAGAAGCTCTCCCCCATGAAACCACCCTAAAACATTATTATAACAGAAGAATTCAAGAAAATAAAGTGGGCTTTCTACATCTATTTTCATTTGTGGTGAATTATAATTTAAGTATATTTTTTGCATTTCTATCTATGCACTGTGCTTGTTTGATCACATTCTTTATTTGCTTTGTTGTATCACTTACATAGAGTATATCACTTTTAAATACATTTAAAAACATTAGTGGGAATTGATAGAGTAGTGGTCAAGTTGTCTAGAGTTCAATTCCCCTAATAGCAAATTATATTCTGTGCACTGTTTGTTTGATCACATTTTTTATTTTTTTTACATTAACAAAATGTGCACAGTCTTTTCATATTTACACTTTTTGAGTTACCAGCTCCTACTGAGCATGTGCAAGAGTTCACAGAATATACATATATGCATTTGTAATTGGCTGATGGCTGTCAAATGATACAGGAGGAGTGGA
The DNA here is from genome assembly GCF_027579735.1 of Bombina bombina. Lineage (NCBI taxonomy): Eukaryota > Metazoa > Chordata > Amphibia > Anura > Bombinatoridae > Bombina > Bombina bombina. Next base: position 1,015,141,053 of record NC_069503.1, read on the forward strand.
AATAGACATAGTAGAAAACAAAATCTACTACTTATTTGAAGTTCAGACTAAGGGGCTGATTTATCAAGGGCTGAATGGCTCCTGTTTCCGTGCGAGCCTTTAGGCTCGCCGGAAACAGCAGTTATGAAGCAGCGGTCTAAAGACCTCTGCTCCTTAACTGGTCCACCGCCTCTGAGGCTGTGGACATCAATTGGCCCGATAGTGTACGATCGGGTTGATTGAAGCCCCCTGATAGCGGCCGTGAATCTGCAGGGGGCGGCATTGCACAGGCAGTTCACTAGAACTGCTTGTGCAATGTTAAATGCCGACAGCGTATCATGTCAGCCAGACTTTGATCAATCGGCCCCCATGTGCTAGTGCATTGTCTTTTCATTGTGCATTTGTTGATTATGCAAATCTACTGTATATATATACTGGTCCTTTAAGGCTCGAGCAGGAGCGTTAATTAGCACTCCACTTGTAATCTGGCCCTTTATTAGTTATCCCCTACAGCCTAAACACCTTTATCTGATTAAACACTTTCTATGGATAATCCCACTGATGATCCCAAACATAACTTTCCTTTTTTTTTTTTTTTCCTTTGAGGTTTGAAATAAGGTATACATAAAACATAGGACAGTAAAACACAGTATTAATGGAATACAGATATCTTATAGCATGAAGTTTTAAGTGTACAGTATATATTCCTATAACTAAGGTCCAAGGATATAGTATATAATTCAAATGCCTAATACTTAGTTAACCTCCTTGATGACATAAGAGGTCACTCTTGGACCTCGTCGCTGTAAATCCAAATTATAGGAGGTTATTCCTTATAATGGAGACCACTTTTGGATCTCAAGTGACAAGCCTCGTTTTATATTTAAACACTCTGAGATGGTCTGTTAGAGATAAAACATCTGTGAACATTATTAATAAAACTGCATATACCTAGTGAGCATAATATTATTATAAGCTTTGGGCCTGAAATGAAATCTTACTTGGAGCAATTGAGGTAAAGCATAAACACGCTTTATGTAGATTTTGTAATATTGAGTATACAAGTGGCATTGAACCCAATGAAAATAATAAATATGAGTAGAAGGAGCTCCTATGGTAGTTTAGTCTGCGGTAGTATTGAGAGGTTCATGCCAGTGAGAAGCCATCACTACCCACCACCACCTCATCAAAACCACCAAGAAGACAGCCATCCAAGATAGAATCAATGCCAACGTCCACAACAGCAAGGAGCTATTCACAGTCATCAAGGAATTCTCCATTCCCAACAGCAACACCAACGAAATCCTGCCCTCCCAAGACCTCTGCGATAACCTTGCAATGTACTTCCACCGCAAGATCGTCGACATCTGTGACAGCTTTGCGCCCCAGAACTCACCCACCACCGACTACCCACCAACTACCACTGATACCTCACCCAAATACATCACCGCCTACCCCCCACGGACCATCTGGAGCCCCCTCACCACAGAAGACACCATCAGAATCATGAAATCGATCCACTCCGGAGCACCCTCAGACCCATGCCTGCATCATATATTCAACAAAGCGGGTTACACCATCACCCCCGAGCTCTGCAGCACCATCAACTGCTCCATCAAAAAACGGCACCTTTCTGGATGTTTGGAAGCATGCAGAAATAAAACCCCTACTGAGAAAACCCACGGCTGACCCCAATGATCCGAAGAACTACCGCCCAATCTCTCTGCTCCCCTTTGCAGCCAAAGTCATTGAGAAGTCCATCAATGCGCAACTCGTTGACTACATTGAGGCCAACCGCATCCTGGACCCCTCCCAATCCAGTTTCAGGAGAAACCACAGCACCAAGACCGCCTTCCTTGCTGCCACAGACGACACTCTCGCCCTACTCGACCGAGGAGAGACTGCTCCCCTCATTCTCCTAGACCTCTCATCAGCATTCCACACTGTCTCCCACCTTACCCTCCGCAGCCGCCTACACGATGCCGGCATACGTGACAAAGCCCTGGAATGGATCACCTCCTTCCTCACCGGCAGAACCCAGAAAGTTAGACTCTCAACCTTCACCTCCAAGCCCACAGAAATCAGCTGTGGTGTACCCCAAGGCTCTTCTCTGAGCCCCACCCTATTCAACATCTACATGGCCCCTCTCACCACCATCGCCCGATGACATGACCTCAACATCGTCTCCTACGCCGACGACACCCAGCTAATCATCTCACTCACCAGGGACCCCATCACCGCCAAGAGAAACGTCCACGAAGGGCTGACAGCAGTCCCCACCTGGATGAGCTACAACTGCCTAAAGCTGAATACAGTCCTCCTCGGTCCAACCACACCTGCCTGGAATAACTCCTGGTGGCCCACAGCCCTCGGACACCCTCCAACCCCCGTCGACCATGCATGAAATCTAGGCGTCAACCTGGACTCATCGCTCTCCATGGACCGACAAGTCAACGCCGTCTCCTCTGCATGCTTCCACACACTTCACCTGCTGCGAAAGATCTTCAAATGGATCCCAACCGAGACCAGGAAGACTGTCACCCATGTCCTCCTCAGCAGCCGACTGGACTACGGCAACGCACTCTACGCCGGCTCCACTATCAAGCTCCAAAAGAGAATACAGCGCATCCAGAACTCCTCGGCCAGACTAATCCTCGATATCCCTCGTCAATGCAACATCACCAAACACCTGTGGGTCCAGCACTGGCTCCCCATCAACAAAAGAATAACCTTCAAGCTTCTCACCCACGCATTTAAGGCCCTCCATAACATCGGTCCCGAATACTTAAACCACCGCGTTACCTTATACACGCCTGCCAGACAACTTCGATCGGCTGACTAAGCCCTCGCAGTCATCCCCCGCATCAGGAAAACCACAGTGGGAGGCAGATCCTTCTCTCACCTGGCAGCCAAGACTTGGAACACCCTCCGCCAAACGGGTCCTTCCTCTGCCTGGAACAGGCTGCTATGTAGCCCAGGAAAGTGATTTTATCTGGAGGCCACCCAAATAACTAGACATACTAGCATTCAGGTGAAACAGGAACTGTCTTTATTGGGAAACACACACATCTTTTATACACACAACTCATTTTGATAAGACACTGGACATCCCACCATTTTCTCACCATTCCTGCCCCTCCAGACAGGCTGGCACTGGCCATATCAGCCACAGTCCCCAGTACCCAGGGGTGGCGGTTTCAGGGTGATCCCGGTAGAGCGGCGGTAGAGGGTGTCATTTTAAAGCTCTCAGTCCCCAAAAGCTACAGTCCAAAAAGAGACGTGATCCGTGGCTGGGGAGCGGAGTTATGCTGGTGGGAACGTCCACCGGGAAGTCCAGGGAGAATAGGGTTTATAGGTGGAACCGCAGCAACCCCAGTTCCCAAGGGAGCTCCCTTCAGGCAATCACCCCACCTCTGGCCCAAAGACGCACCAAACCCCAGAAGAGCGGAGCTCTGGGACAAAGGGCCACTGGAGTGACATGGGTCAAAGTGCATCGGTATTCCTGGATGATGCGGCCGACTGGTAGTTCCAGGGGCCCGGGCGGCCGAAGGGGGAAATGACAGTCAGCGACTAGCTCTTCCAAGATGATATTCAACACACAAAACAAGGGGAATAGAAGGTCTGGGGAATCGCGGTAGCTCTGAGGAGCCCAAAACCTCTGAGAAACAGCAGGGGTGAGGCCATAGTGGGGTATGGGTTCAACCCCTGCAGCCCAGTATCCGTGACAACTCCCCAGTTCGGCAGACCCGGCTAGATCCACACACGGGTCGACCTGGGGATGTCCGAGGAGTTTATGCCACTTCAGTCTGCCAGAAAAGTCCATCAGCATTCCCATTGCTCTTTCCTGGTCGGTACTGAATGTCAAAGTTAAATGGCTGCAGGGCTAGGCTCCACCTCAACAGTCTCCCGTTGTCCCCAGAAACTCAGTTGAGCCATACAAGGGGATTATGGTTATGGTGAGGATGGTGAAGGGTCTTCCATATAGGTAGGGTTCCAACTTCTTCAAAGCCCATACCAGCGCCAGACACTCTTTCTCGACTGCCGCGTAGCCTACTTCCCGGTGTAGCAGTTTTTGACTGATGTAGGCAACGGGGTGGTCCTGTCCTTCCTCTTTCACCTGGCTTAGTATGGCCCCCAACCCGAACATAAAGGCATCTGTGTGGACAGAAAAGCGTTTGACTGGGTTAGGAGCGGCCAGTACTGGAGCAGAGATTTAGTCAGATTTAAGACTCAGGAAGACTTTTTTCACACTCGGGGGACCACAGGACCTGTCGGGGAAGTCGTTTATGGGTCAGGTAAAGTCAGGGGTTTGGCGACGGTGCTGTAATTGGGGACAAACCTCCGGTTTTTGGTCCTGGGGGTGGGCCAGTTTGCCACTGCCTTGACCTTGGCTGGTCCGGGTCGCTGCTTACCTCAGCCAACTCGGTGGCCCAAGTACTGCACCTCAGAGCGCCCAATGGTACACTTATCTGGCTTCAAGGTTAGGCCGGCGGCTTGAAGACGATCTAAGACGACGCCTAGGTGGACCAGATGGTCTTCCAAGGTCTCGCTATAGATGGCGATGTCATCCAGGTATGCAAAGGCATAGTCCTGGAGGCCATCTAACAGGCAGTCTACCATTCTTTGGAAAGTGGCTGGGGCGTTCTTCATTCCAAACTGCATGACCTTAAACTGGTATAAGCCGAAAGGAGTGATGAAGGTTGATTTGGGGACGGATTCAGGGTCGAGGGGGATTTGCCAATAACGCTTGCATAGGTTAAGGGTGGTCAGGAAGTGGCCCCGGGCGATTCGATCTAACAGGTCATCTACTCGGGGCATGGGATAGGCATCAGTGGTGATTGGGTCATTGAGTGAACGGTAGTCAACGCAGAACCGGGTAATTCCGTCCTTTTTGGGTATTAACACTACTGGGGAGGCCCAGGGACTGTTGGATGGTTCAATGACACCGAGGTCCAACATTCTGGAGCTCCCGGTGCATACTTTCCCTGACGGCCTCTTGGACCCTGTAGGCAGCCTTTCACAGGGGAGTCTGTTCTGGGGTCTCCACCCGGTGGATGGCTGTGGTGGTAAACCCAGGGATAGTAGAGAACATGTCACTTCTCTGTTCCAGTAGTCGCTGGACCTGCCTTTTCTATCTGGTTTCTAACCTGTCGTCTAGGGATATGTCATCCACCCCCTGAGGGAGTCTCAGTAGCACCAGGAACCTCCGGCATTGGAAGACTTTCAGAGTCCTCCACTGCCTGCGCACAGATAGTGGCCACATCCCTGGGTCTTTCTATGTATGCCTTTAACATGTTCACATGAAAGGTCAGACGGATCCTTTCATCTGAACACTTCGCTACCAGGTATGTAGTGTTGTTCAGTTGTTCTACAACCCAGTAAGGTCCTTGCCAAGAGGCCTGTAGCTTGTCTGTTTTGACAGACTTCAGGATGAGGACCTTCTGTCCCACTATCAGGGTTCGGGTACGGCATTGCGATCGTACCATCGCTTCTGTTTGTGTTGAGAGGCTTGAAGGTTCTCGCGGACCTGGGCAGTCAGGTCCATCAGCTGGTCCCTGAGTTGGAGTACGTACCCCACGACAGTGTGCTCTTCCCCCTCTGTGGCTCCCTCCCAGTGGGCTCGTACCAAATCTAGCGGGCCCTTGACCTTTCAACCATACAGTAGCTCAAAGGGGGAGAAGCCTGTGGATTTCTGAGGCACCTCTCGATATGCAAAGAGGAGGTGCAGCAGGAATCTTTCCCAGTCCTTGTAAGTGGCCAAGAACGTCCGAAGCAGTTGCTTTAGGGTCCCATTAAACCTCTCACACAGCCCATTTGTCTGGGGATTGTAAGGGGCACTGTGCAGCAGTTTAATCCCGCACAACTTCCAGAGTTGTTGAGCGATTTCCGCAGTGAACTGTGTTCCCTGATCGGAAACTACTTCCAGAGGGAAGCCTACCCTAGTGAATATCCGGAGCATCGCATCTGCTATGGTCTCCGTCTGGATATTGGCCAATGGGATTGCCTCTGGGTATCGGGTTGCATAGTCTACTACTGTAAGGATGTATTTCTTCCCTGAGGGGCTGGGCCGAGCTAATGGCCCCATGATGTCTACTGCCACTCGGCTAAAGGGTTCATCAATAATGGGCAGAGGATGGAGGGGGCCTTCTGGCAAACCTCACAGAATTTACAGTATTCCTTAATATTGGCTATAATGCCTGGCCAGAAGAAGGTTTGAGTCAAGCGGTGGTGGGTCCTTTGCTTTCCTAAGTGGCCGGCTAAGGGAATGTCATGCCCTATTTTCAGCAGGTTGGACCGAAACCTCTTTGGTACGACCAGCTGGCATTTGGGCACCAGTCCTTTTCTCCTCTTGGAGATCCGGTACAGGATCCCTCCCTTCCACCGGAACCATTCGGCTACTGGGCCCTGGGTGTCAGCACCTACTTGGTCTCGGTAAGGGGCCAGGGTCGGGTCACTCAAGGTCTCTTTGGCAAAATCGGAAGGGGTTGCCCAGGAAGGGGTGTCGGCAAGTTCGGGTTTAGTAAGGATGGGCAGTCGGGGTAAGGTAGGAGTCGGGCAGTGGGTCTTACCTGGGTCCCCAGAGTTGGTGAGGTGGCTTGGCATCTGGCCTGCTGGTGGGTAGTCACTGGGCAGGTGTCTGGAGAGGTATCCCCCACAAAGGCGGAGACAAGGTGGCCGAGGTCATTTTCCAGCATGACTTCAGCAGTGATGTGTTGCATAACCCCCAATTCTACATCGCGGGAGTTGGTTTTCCAGTCCAAATGGACCCAGGCTGCAGGGACCTTCAGAACAGCACCTACCGCTATCCCTACAGCAAGGATCCACCCAGTGCGACCAGAGAGGGGAACAAGGTGAGGCTGAATCAAAGAAACGGTGGCCCCAGTATCCCTCATGCCTTGAACCGCCTGCCCGTTGACCCATACCTCTTGGCAATGTTGTTGTCGGTTGTCTTGGTCCACTGAGTTGACGTGGTGCAAGACACCCACTTCTTCTTCTGGCCACTCAGCATAAGGGCCGGAGCTCGCTGTATAGGTACAATGGGCAGCGGCCTGGTAGATGCGGGCTTGAGGAGTCCCCCACGGAGTTGGTGCAGGGTTCCTTGGCGGCTGGGGGTTTCTTTGTCTTGATGGGCAGTTCCGTATAATATGGCCGGGGTGTCCACACCCATAACACCCCCAGGGATTGCTGTCTCCGGCCGGGTAGACAGGGGGCGACTGGGTCTGCGGCTGCCGAAAAGCTGTTGGAGGTCGAGCTGGGGCTGGAGTGGAGCAGGTTGCTGGCCGGAGATCTGTGACCACCTGGCGCTGGGCATCCAGGGCGGCAGCTTGGTCAGCTGTTCTGGGTCCCTTGTCCTTAACCCAGTCCCTTATCTTTGCTGGAGTGCGGTTGTAGAACTGCTCCAGGAGGATGAGTTGAACAGCATGTCACTTTTCTGTTCCAGTAGTCGCTGGACCTGCCTTTTCTATTCGGTTTCTAACCTGTCATCTAGGGATATGTCATCTCAGTAGCACTGGGAACCTCCGGCATTGGAAGACTTTCAGAGTCCTCCACTGCCGGCGCACAGATAGCGGCCACATCCCTGGGTCGTTCTATGTATGCCTTTAACATGTTCGCATGAAATGTCAGACGGATCCTTTCATCTGAACACTTCGCTACCAGGTATGTAGTGTTGTTCAGTTGTTCTACAACCCGGTAAGGTCCTTGACAAGAGGCCTGTAGCTTGTCTGTTTTGACAGACTTCAGGGCGAGGACCTTCTGTCCCACTATCAGGGTTCGGGTATGGGCATTGCGATCGTACCATCGCTTCTGTTTGTGTTGAGAGGCTTGAAGGTTCTCGCGGACCTGGGCAGTCAGGTCCATCAGCCGGTCCCTGAGTTGGAGTATGTACCCCACGACAGTGTGCTCTTCCCCCTCTGTGGCTCCCTCCCAGTGGGCTCGTACCAAATCTAGCGGGGCCCTTAACCTTTCAACCATACAGTAGCTCAAAGGGGGAGAAGCCTGTGGATTTCTGAGGCACCTCTCGATATGCAAAGAGGAGGTGCAGCAGGAATCTTTCCCTGTCCTTGTAAGTGGCCAAGAACGTCCGAAGCAGTTGCTTTAGGGTCCTGTTAAACCTCTCTCACAGCCCATTTGTCTGGGGATGGTAAGAGGCACTGTGCAGCAGTTTAATCCCGCACAACTTCCAGAGTTGTTGAGTGATTTCCGCAGTGAACTGTGTTCCCTGATCGGAAACTACTTCCAGAGGGAAGCCTACCCTAGTGAATATCCGGAGCATTGCATATGCTATGGTCTCCGTCTGGATATTGGCCAATGGGATTGCCTCTGGGTATCAGGTTGCGTAGTCTACTATTGTAAGGATGTATTTCTTCCCTGAGGGGCTGGGCCGAGCTAATGGCCCCACGATGTCTACTGCCACTCGGCTAAAGTGTTTATCAATAATGGGCAGAGGATGGAGGGGGGCTTTCGTATGGTCTGTCTTTCCTACCTTCTGGCAAACCTCACAGGATTTACAGTATTCCTTAATATTGGCTATAATGCCTGGCCAGAAGAAGGTTTGAGTCAAGCAGTGGTGGGTCCTTTGCTTTCCTAAGTGCCGGCTAAGGGAATGTCATGCCCTATTTTCAGCAGGTTGGACCGAAACTTCTTTGGTACAACCAGGTGGCATTTGGGCACCAGTCCTTTTCTCCTCTTGGAGATCCGGTACAGGAGCTCTCCCTCCCACTGGAACCATTCGGCTCCGGGGCCCTGGGCGTCAGCACCTACTTGGTCTCGGTAACGGGCCAGGGTCAGGTCGCTCAAGGTCTCTTTGGTGAAATCGGAAGGGGTTGCCCAGGAAGGGGTGTCGGCAAGTTCAGGTTTAGTAGGGATGGGCAGTCGGGGTAAGGTGGGAGTCGGGGCAGTGGGTCTTCCCTGGGTCCCCAGAGTTGGTGAGGTGGCTTGGCATCTGGCCTGCTGGTGGGTAGTCACTGGGCAGGTGTCCGGAAAGGTTTCCCCCACAAAGGCGGAGACAAGGTGGCCGAGGTAATTTTCCAGCATGACCTCAGCAGGGATGTGTTGCATAACCCCCACTTCTACATCGCGGGAGTTGGTTTTCCAGTCCAAATGGACCTAGGCTGCAGGGACCCTCAGAACAGCATTTACCGCTATCCCTACAGCAAGGGTCCACCCAGTGCGACCAGAGAGGGGAACTAGGTGAGGCTGAATCAAAGAAACGGTGGCCCCAGTATCCCTCATGCCTTGAACCGCCTGCCCGTTGACCCATACCTCTTGGCAATGTTGTTGTCGGTTGTCTTGGTCCACTGAGTTGACATGGTGCAAGACACCCACTTCTTCTTCTGGCCACTCAGCATAAGGGTCGGAGCTTGCTGTATAGGTACAATGGGCAGCGGCATGGTAGGTGCGGGCTTGAGGAGTCCCCCACGGAGTTGGTGCAGGGTTCCTTGGTGGCTGGGCTGGGAGTTTCTTTGTCTTGATGGGCAGTTCCGTATAATATGGCAGGGATTGCTGTCTCCGGCCGGGTAGACAGGGGGCAACTGGGTCTGCGGCTGCCGAAAAGCTGTTGGAGGTCGAGCTGGGGCTGGAGCGGAGCAGGTTGCTGGCCAGTGGTCTGTGACCACCTGGTGCTGGGCATCCAGGGCAGCAGCTTGGTCAGCTGTTCTGGGTCCCTTGTCCTTAACCCAGTCCCTTATCTTTGCTGGAGTGCGGTTGTAGAACTGCTCCAGGAGGATGAGTTGAACAGCTTCGTCTAGGGTGGTGATGTGGCACCCATTAATCCAGGAGTTCAAGGACCGAGCTAAGCGGTGGGCAAACTTGGTATAAGGCTGCTCCTCTTGCCTTTGTAGCCCCGGGAATCTTAGCCGGTGAGCCTCCGGTGTGAGTCCACCCTGGGCAAGGATGCGCTCCTTCACCCGTTCATAGTTGTCTTGATCTTGGGAGGGGACAGTGTGGAAAGCCTCCAGGGTCCTACCAGACAGTTTCCCAATTAGGATAGTAACCCTATTGGCATTGGTGACCCCATGCATCCGGCACAGGGTCTCGAACAGCTGCAGGTAACGGTCGATATCCTTGCTTTCATCACCCTGGAAGGCTTGGAAAGCCCTGTGAGGTAGTTTCTTGGGCCAGGAAGGGGGGTCCTGAGGTTCCGGCATGGCCCCCCCATAGACTTCTGAAGTTCCAACATATGTACCTTGGTGGCTTCAGTCACTACCCGAGTAATGATCTCCTCGGGGGGGTTAGATCCATAGAGAGACAGTCACCACTGTATCTGCGGCTGAAGGAGGCTGTAATGGGCCATCCCCCGCTTTGGTCGCTGTCTGACCCACCAGCCTGCTAGCTAGCCTGATCGTCCTCCATCAGTTCAGCTAAGAGCACTGCCTTTGTCTTGTTGCCAGTGATTTTCCCTCTAGCCTGCAGTAAAGTTCTCAATTCTTCCTTCCAGAGCCCGTGGTACTGCTCCATCCGGCAAAATCTTCAGTTGGTGGTTTGGACGTTCCAGGTAGACAGAAGCATCCCACCACTGCCAACCAATCTGACAGATACTCCGGCTACCACGACTGGTTAGCTCCGCCAAATGGGTCCTTCCTCTTCCTGGAACAGGCTGCTATGTAGCCTAGGAAAGTGATTTTAGCTGGAGGCCACCCAAATAACTAGACATACTAGTATTCAGGTGAAACAGGAATTCTCTTTATTGGGAAACACACACATTTTTTATACACAGCTCATCTTGATAAGACACTGGACAATCCCACCATTTTCCCACCATTCCCGCCCCTCCAGACAGGCTGGCACCGGCCATATCAGCCACAGTCCCACAGATTCCCAGTACCCAGGGGTGGTGTTTTTTTTTTTTTTTATAATTTATATTTTTATTGAGAGAAACAAAAACAAACAGCTGTTTTGCTCACAGAACAGAAAATTAACAAAACACAAAATTCTCTGTAAAATTACAACATGAAGGGTACAATTCTAGGTGAGCAACTCTGACACTTCCCTCGATTTTTCTTGTTTTTCTTCCCCCATTCCTCAGTTAAACAGTAGAGGCCTCCTCAGGGCCACAATGAAACCATCTAAGTTGGGGGTGCTAAATGAAGATAGGTCCCTAATGGACCCATCTTCAACACTTACTCTCCTATGTCACACGGACCTCGGGTGGGTCAAGGAACAAATAATAAAACCCCGTGGGGTGCGGGAGGGCACATGTATCTATAATTCAACATTCACAGTAGAAAGGCTCAGCAACAACTCTGCCAAATAAACAGAGCTTGGCAAAGGGAAAGCAATCATAAATCAGTATAGGTGGGTAGCTACGCAATTTGTTTGTATGCTAAGTAAAGGCTGAACAAATACTAGTACTAGACATGTTAGGGATTAGGAATCTGTAATTATGCCCTAGACATCCTAGGGCTGCTCATGTCAACTAATACTGGAAGGGATTACTCAAACCCCATGTTTCAAACTATGGCGGGCATCAGGGCATCCATGCTACTCCTCTTACTAGTCCAAATAGGTCTGTACATCACTGATATGGGTATGGTAGGCCCGCAGGACATTATATACAGTTATATATTATTTAAACAATCGAACTGGTTAACATATAAGCATAAATAGTTAGATTCTGCTATATTATGCATGCTAATATACAAGGCATGCTGTCTAACAATCAATAATTAAGACCCCACTTGTTAACCCTTACATCTGAGATAGCTTTAGGGTATGATAATAGGTAAGCCACAGTAGGTGAACAGGGAACATAAAACATAGGCAATTTCTTTGAAATAAATACAAGCATGCAATAAATTTGCAGACATACAGTTTATATTGATCTGGCAGTAAGATGAGGGGCACAGCACTGCGTCCAACCCCACGGAAATGAAAAATTTAGTAAGAGAGCCTCAGTAAAAGGCTACTGCACAGTAAGCAGTGTAGTCGGGACCCCAGCACCACACATCTTGAAGTAAAACTTTCAGACTCATCCTACTCCGGTTTTTGCTAAACCCAATGCATACAAGTCATCCAAGCAGACCCCTAAGGATGGGGCTCTCATGTAATTTTGCGCACGCAACAGGTCTGTGTAGGTTGACTGACATGGTATATCTAGTAGCCTTTTAGTCCCAGACACTCCTGGTCTCCTAATTCTGCTTTGTCCTTTAAGCATCAGAGACCTCTTGTGTATAAGTCTATTTGTAGATCTCCGGTAGGTCAGTTGCTGTGGTGGTTGCTTTGTACCTACGGAATCAGAAGGCCTCTGCGCTAGGGAGATCACTTCAGTGTGCGCTCAGCTGCTACTTAGCTTATCTTGAATGGGCCGCCTTATCGCTTCAATCGTTCCGTCAGGTAAGACTGCAGCTGTGCCATGAGAGGTAGCTTCTTCGGTATCGCAGTGCGTGTCTTGCTTTGGCTCTGTGCATCTCTGACCCTTAAGAATTAGCTCGATGCGTCGCTCCAGCTTGCTATAGTGAGACCGCAGTAGCTCCGCCAGTGCGTCCCACGTCAGGCTACAGGTCCGGGCCATAGCTATCAGATAGGCTTAGAAGGCGGATCAAAGCAAAATGATGGCCAAGTATGCAAAATGAGCTTCCCTTTTCGCTCTGTGCACGGCCCCTTAACCCAGGTGGCCAGGGGGGAGACGTCAGGCTTGTGTGAGTAGGCCGTAGCCTTCCGAGTCTTGCGTTAGGACTTCAATGTGGTTAAAGATGTGCTCCTGTTGCTCCCCTCAAGCTAATGCTTCTTATAGGAGAGATCAACTCTGTATCTAAAGTCCATAGACAGGAAAAATCAGTTCATCACACAAATTTCTTAAGGAGCTGTAAATTGTGCGTCCTTCCATGTTGGTTGCTTTGCCATGCCGGGGTGGTGGTTTTGGGGTGATCCCGGTGGAGCGGCAGTGTCATTTTAAAGCTATTGGTCCCCAAAAGCTACAGTCCAAAAAGCACCATGATCCGTGGCTGGGGACCGGATTTATGCTGGTGGGAATGTCCACCAGGAAGTCCAGGGAGAATAGGGTTTATAGGGGGAACCGCAGCAACCCCAGTTGCCAAGGGAGCTCCCTTCAGGCAATCACCCCACCTCTGGCCCACCCTAAGAGGCGCCAAACCCCAGAAGAGCGGAGCTCTGGGACAAAGGGCCACTGGAGCGACCTGGGTCAAAGGGCACCGGTAATCCTGGATGATGCGGCCAACCGGTAGTTCCAGGGGCCCAGCTGGCCGAAGGGAAAAATGGCAATCAGTGACCAGCTCTTCCAAGATGATGTTCAACACACAAAACAAGGGGAACAGAGATTCTGGGTAGCTCTGAGGAGCCCAAAACCGCCGAGAAACAGCAGGGGTGAGGCCATAGGGGGGTAAGGGTTCAACCCCTGCAGCCCAGTATCCATGACATATATATATATATATATATATATATATATATATATATATATATAGTCATGGCCAAAAATATTGGCATCTGTCAGATAATGCACCACTTCGCTCAGAAAATTGTGTCAATTACAAATGTTTAGGCATTCTTATGTTTATTTATTTTGTTCGTATTGGTATGACACAAAAAAGTGAAGAAAAAAAAAAAAAAAATCTTGCACATTCCATGCAAAACTCCAAAAATGGACAGGACAAAATTATTGGCACCCTCAATTTAATATTTGGTAGCACACCCTTTGGAAAAAATAACTGAAATCAATCGATTCCTGTAACCATCAATGTGTTTCTTACACCTGTCTACTGGAATTTTGGACCACTCTTCTTTCACCAACTGCTCCACGTCTCTCAGATTGGAAGGGTTCCTTTCCCCAACTGCTGTTTTGAGATCTCTCCACTGGTGCTCTATGGGATTGAGATCTGGACTCATTGCTGGTCAGTTCAGTACTCTCCAGTGCTTTGTCTTCATTTCTGGGTGCTTTTTGACATGTGCTTTGGGTCATTATCCTGCTGTAAGACCCATGACCTATGATGGAGAACCAACTTTCTGGCACTGGGCACTACATTGCACATCAGAATTCTTTGGTGTTCTTCAGATTTCATAATGCCATGCACACAGTCAAGACATCCAGTGCCTGAAGCAGCAAAGCAACCCAAAACATCAGTGATCCTCCACCATGTTTTACTGTAGGGACTGTATACTTTTCTTTAAAAGCCTCATTTCTTTTTCTGAAAACAGTAGAATGATGGGCTTTACAAAAAAACTGGAGTTTTGTTTCGTCTGTCCACAGCACATTCTCCAAAAAAGATTTTGGCTTCCTCAGCTAAGTTTTGACAAACTCCAATCTGGCTTTTTTATGTTTCTGTGTCAGCAGTGGGGTCCTCCTAGGTCTCCTACCATAGCGTCCCTTTTCATTCAGATGGTGATGTATAGTGCAAGCTGTACCCTGTGCCTGAAGGTCAGCTTGAATTTGTGTGGAAGTTGATTGAGGTTCTTTATCCACCATTTCAATAATCGTTTGTTGCATTTTTTGATAAATTTTTCTCTTTCATCCTGGGAGATTAGCTACAGTGCCGTGGGCTGTAAACGTCCTTACAATGTTGCGCACAGTGGACACAGGTCTCTGGAGATGGACTTGTAACCTTGAGATTATCCATGCTTTTCCACAATTTTTGTTCTCAAATCCTCAGACAATTCTTTGCTGCTCTTTGTCTTCTCCATGCTCAGTGTGGCACACAGAGACACAACAGAAAGATGGAGTCAATATTTCACTATTTTAACTGGTTGCCGGTGTGATTTCTATAGCCTTTTATTTCAACATGTGTTTTAATGGATGTTACCAATAAAATCTATTTTATTTATTCCACCTACGGATTATGAACTATTTTTTTCGCATACTACTATAAGAACGACAAGGCGTTCTTCCCTCTTCATTGATTCCGTAGGAATATTTATCTCCACTTTGCGGTTCTTTGTTCCTGACTACCCCCACATGGAATCATCTTACCCGGATAACGAACCATCCACTTTGATTGGCTGATACCCCACCCACGTGACCGCTGTCATCTCGAGTGATTGGAGGATTCGCACAGGGAAGTGCACCGGAAGAAAGTTTGCGCCGCAGAGCCTGGTCACGCACGGAGAGGTTGTGTGTTTGCTCAACAGGCTGTGGCAAGATACATCTCCGGTCTCCAACCAACAGGATTGAACAACGCCTGGTGAGCAGAAGGAGCTTCAAGGGCACCATTCCGCTGCAGTGGATGCTCACCGGGTATGGTCGCATAGACGTGGGTTAGTGGCTTCTACTGGTTCCTTATTGTATCGTGCTAAGGCACACTGAGCATCGTAATATTTCTATGAACTGCATCTAGCTGGGTTTCTGAACTTAACCATTGATTATTCGCAATTCATGGGGGACAGTCATCATTGATACATATATCTTTGCTGGGTGTTATTTACCGGATGTGTATCCTTGTACTTTCTTCTTTTCTTTTGATTTCTATATTGTCAGCACCTGTTAATTGATACAGGTGAGTTTAATTACAAATTATAGGAGCATCACAAACTTGGGCCTAGATTTAGAGTTCGGCGGTAAAAGGGCTGTTAACGCTCCGCGGGTTTTTTTCTGGCCGCACCATAAATTTAACTCTGGTATCGAGAGTTCAAACAAATGCTGCGTTAGGCTCCAAAAAAGGAGCGTAGAGCATTTTTACCGCAAATGCAACTCTCGATACCAGAGTTGCTTACGGACGCGGCCGGCATCAAAAACGTGCTCGTGCACGATTCTCCCATAGGAAACAATGGGGCTGTTTGAGCTGAAAAAAAACCTAACACCTGCAAAAAAGCAGCGTTCAGCTCCTAACGCAGCCCCATTGTTTCCTATGGGGAAACACCTCCTAAGTCTGCACCTAACACCCTAACATGTACCCCGAGTCTAAACACCCCTAACCTTACACTTATTAACCCCTAATCTGCCGCCCCCGCTATCGCTGTCCCCTGCATTACACTTTTAACCCCTAATCTGCCGCTCCGTAAACCGCCGCCACCTACGTTATCCCTATGTACCCCTAATCTGCTACCCCTAACATCGCCGACCCCTATGTTATATTTATTAACCCCTAATCTGCCCCCCACAACGTCGCCGACACCTGCCTACACTTATTAACCCCTAATCTGCCGAGCGGACCTGAGCGCTACTATAATAAAGTTATTAAGCCCTAATCCGCCTCACTAACCCTATCATAAATAGTATTAACCCCTAATCTGCCCTCCCTAACATCGCCGACACCTACCTTCAATTATTAACCCCTAATCTGCCGACCGGAGCTCACCGCTATTCTAATAAATGTATTAACCCCTAAAGCTAAGTCTAACCCTAACACTAACACCCCCCTAAGTTAAATATAATTTTTATCTAACGAAATAAATTAACTCTTATTAAATAAATAATTCCTATTTAAAGCTAAATACTTACCTGTAAAATAAATCCTAATATAGCTACAATATAAATTATAATTATATTATACCTATTTTAGGATTAATATTTATTTTACAGGCAACTTTGTAATTATTTTAACCAGGTACAATAGCTATTAAATAGTTAAGAACTATTTAATAGTTACCTAGTTAAAATAATTACAAATTTACCTGTAAAATAAATCCTAACCTAAGATATAATTAAACCTAACACTACCCTATCAATAAAATAATTAAATAAACTACCTACAATTACCTACAATTAACCTAACACTACACTATCAATAAATTAATTAAACACAATTGCTACAAATAAATAACATTAAATAAACTATCTAAAGTACAAAAAATAAAAAAGAACTAAGTTACAGAAAATAATAAAATATTTACAAACATAAGAAAAATATTACAACAATTTTAAACTAATTACACCTACTCTAAGCCCCCTAATAAAATAACAAAGCCCCCCAAAATAAAAAATTCCCTACCCTATTCTAAAATACAAATATTACAAGCTCTTTTACCTTACCAGCCCTGAACAGGGCCCTTTGCGGGGCATGCCCCAAGAATTTCAGCTCTTTTGCCTGTAAAAAAAAACATACAATACCCCCCCCCCAACATTACAACCCACCACCCACATACCCCTAATCTAACCCAAACCCCCCTTAAATTAACCTAACACTACCCCCCTGATGATCTTCCTACCTTGTCTTCACCATGCCAGGTTCACCGATCCGTCCTGGCTCCAAGATCTTCATCCAACCCAAGTGGGGGCTAGACATCCACTGAAGAAGTCCAGAAGAGGGTCCAAAGTCTTCCTCCTATCCGGCAAGAAGAGGACATCCGGACCGGCAAACATCTTCTCCAAGCGGCATCTTCTATCTTCTTCCATCCGATGACGACCGGCTCCATCTTGAAGACCTCCAGCGCGGATCCATCCTCTTCTTCCGACGACTAGACGACGAATGACGGTTCCTTTAAGGGACGTCATCCAAGATGGCGTCCCTCGAATTCCGATTGGCTGATAGGATTCTATCAGCCAATCGGAATTAAGGTAGGAATTTTCTGATTGGCTGATGGAATCAGCCAATCAGAATATAGTTCAATCCGATTGGCTGATCCAATCAGCCAATCAGATTGAGCTCGCATTCTATTGGCTGATCGGAACAGCCAATAGAATGCGAGCTCAATCTGATTGGCTGATTGGATCAGCCAATCGGATTGAACTATATTCTGATTGGCTGATTCCATCAGCCAATCAGAAAATTCCTACCTTAATTCCGATTGGCTGATAGAATCCTATCAGCCAATCGGAATTCGAGGGACGCCATCTTGGATGACGTCCCTTAAAGGAACCGTCATTCGTCGTCTAGTCGTCGGAAGAAGAGGATGGATCCGCGCTGGAGGTCTTCAAGATGGAGCCGGTCGTCATCGGATGGAAGAAGATAGAAGATGCCGCTTGGAGAAGATGTTTGCCGGTCCGGATGTCCTCTTCTTGCCGGATAGGAGGAAGACTTTGGACCCTCTTCTGGACTTCTTCAGTGGATGTCTAGCCCCCACTTGGGTTGGATGAAGATCTTGGAGCCAGGACGGATCGGTGAACCTGGCATGGTGAAGACAAGGTAGGAAGATCATCAGGGGGGTAGTGTTAGGTTAATTTAAGGGGGGTTTGGGTTAGATTAGGGGTATGTGGGTGGTGGGTTGTAATGTTGGGGGGGGGGTATTGTATGTTTTTTTTTACAGGCAAAAGAGCTGAAATTCTTGGGGCATGCCCCGCAAAGGGCCCTGTTCAGGGCTGGTAAGGTAAAAGAGCTTGTAATATTTGTATTTTAGAATAGGGTAGGGAATTTTTTATTTTGGGGGGCTTTGTTATTTTATTAGGGGGCTTAGAGTAGGTGTAATTAGTTTAAAATTGTTGTAATATTTTTCTTATGTTTGTAAATATTTTATTATTTTCTGTAACTTAGTTCTTTTTTATTTTTTGTACTTTAGATAGTTTATTTAATGTTATTTATTTGTAGCAATTGTGTTTAATTAATTTATTGATAGTGTAGTGTTAGGTTAATTGTAGGTAATTGTAGGTAGTTTATTTAATTATTTTATTGATAGGGTAGTGTTAGGTTTAATTATATCTTAGGTTAGGATTTATTTTACAGGTAAATTTGTAATTATTTTAACTAGGTAACTATTAAATAGTTCTTAACTATTTAATAGCTATTGTACCTGGTTAAAATAATTACAAAGTTGCCTGTAAAATAAATATTAATCCTAAAATAGGTATAATATAATTATAATTTATATTGTAGCTATATTAGGATTTATTTTACAGGTAAGTATTTAGCTTTAAATAGGAATTATTTATTTAATAAGAGTTAATTTATTTCGTTAGATAAAAATTATATTTAACTTAGGGGGGTGTTAGTGTTAGGGTTAGACTTAGCTTTAGGGGTTAATACATTTATTAGAATAGCGGTGAGCTCCGGTCGGCAGATTAGGGGTTAATAATTGAAGGTAGGTGTCGGCGATGTTAGGGAGGGCAGATTAGGGGTTAATACTATTTATGATAGGGTTAGTGAGGCGGATTAGGGCTTAATAACTTTATTATAGTAGCGCTCAGGTCCGCTCGGCAGATTAGGGGTTAATAAGTGTAGGTAGGTGTCGGCGACGTTGTGGGGGGCAGATTAGGGGTTAATAAATATAACATAGGGGTCGGCGATGTTAGGGGTAGCAGATTAGGGGTACATAGGGATAACGTAGGTGGCGGCGATTTGCGGTCGGAAGATTAGGGGTTAATTATTTTAAGTAGCTTGCGGCGACGTTGTGGGGGGCAAGTTAGGGGTTAATAGATATAATACAGGGGTCGGCGGTGTTAGGGGCAGCAGATTAGGGGTACATAAGTATAACGTAGGTGGCGGTCGGCAGATTAGGGGTTAAAAATTTTAATCGAGTGGCGGCGGTGTGGGGGGACCTCGGTTTAGGGGTACATAGGTAGTTTATGGGTGTTAGTGTACTTTAGGGTACAGTAGTTAAGAGCTTTATAAACCGGCGTTAGCCAGAAAGCTCTTAACTCCTGCTATTTTCAGGCGGCTGGAATCTTGTCGTTAGAGCTCTAACGCTCACTGCAGAAACGACTCTAAATACCAGCGTTAGAAAGATCCCATTGAAAAGATAGGCTACGCAAATGGCGTAGGGGGATCTGCGGTATGGAAAAGTCGCGGCTGAAAAGTGAGCGTTAGACCCTTTAATCACTGACTCCAAATACCAGCGGGCGCCCAAAACCAGCGTTAGGAGCCTCTAACGCTGGTTTTGACGGCTACCGCCGAACTCTAAATCTAGGCCTTGGAATGCAATTATTTCTTATAATTTTGAGAAGGTGTCAATAATTTTGTTCAGTCCATTTTTGGAGTTTTGCATGAAATGTGTCAGATTTGGCTTTTTTTCTCCACTTTTTTGTGTCATACCAATACAAACAAAAGAAATAAACATAAGAATGCCTAAACATTTGGAATTGAAACAATTTTCTAGGCGAAGTGTTGCATTATCCGACAGAAATGCAGGGGTGCCAATATTTTTGGCCATTACTGTGTATATATATATATATATATATATATATATATATATATATATGTATATATATATATATATATATATATATATGTGTATATATATATACAGGGAGTGCAGAATTATTAGGCAAGTTGTATTTTTGAGGATTAATTTTATTATTGAACAACAACCATGTTCTCAATGAACCCAAAAAACACATTAATATCAAAGCTGAATAGTTTTGGAAGTAGTTTTTAGTTTGTTTTTAGTTATAGCTATTTTA
Source organism: Bombina bombina (assembly GCF_027579735.1). Lineage (NCBI taxonomy): Eukaryota > Metazoa > Chordata > Amphibia > Anura > Bombinatoridae > Bombina > Bombina bombina. The sequence goes on from NC_069503.1 coordinate 1,015,161,250, forward strand.
GGGGGATATCTGTGTGTGCAGTGACTGTTACTGTGCATAATTATTAGGCAACTTAACAAAAAACAAATATATACCCATTTCAATTATTTATTTTTACCAGTGAAACCAATATAACATCTCAACATTCACAAATATACATTTCTGACATTCAAAAACAAAACAAAAACAAATCAGTGACCAATATAGCCACCTTTCTTTGCAAGGACACTCAAAAGCCTGCCATCCATGGATTCTGTCAGTGTTTTGATCTGTTCACCATCAACATTGCGTGCAGCAGCAACCACAGCCTCCCAGACACTGTTCAGAGAGGTGTACTGTTTTCCCTCCTTGTAAATCTCACATTTGATGATGGACCACAGGTTCTCAATGGGGTTCAGATCAGGTGAACAAGGAGGCCATGTCATTAGATTTTCTTCTTTTATACCCTTTCTTGCCAGCCACGCTGTGGAGTACTTGGACGCGTGTGATGGAGCATTGTCCTGCATGAAAATCATGTTTTTCTTGAAGGATGCAGACTTCTTCCTGTACCACTGCTTGAAGAAGGTGTCTTCCAGAAACTGGCAGTAGGACTGAGAGTTGAACTTGACTCCATCCTCAACCCGAAAAGGCTCCACAAGCTCATCTTTGATGATACCAGCCCAAACCAGTACTCCACCTCCACCTTGCTGGCGTCTGAGTCGGACCAGAGCTCTCTGCCCTTTACCAATCCAGCCACGGGCCCATCCATCTGGCCCATCAAGACTCACTCTCATTTCATCAGTCCATAAAACCTTAGAAAAATCAGTCTTGAGATATTTCTTGGCCCAGTCTTGACATTTCAGCTTGTGTGTCTTGTTCAGTGGTGGTCGTCTTTCAGCCTTTCTTACCTTGGCCATGTCTCTGAGTATTGCACACCTTGTGCTTTTGGGCACTCCAGTGATGTTGCAGCTCTGAAATATGGCCAAATTGGTGGCAAGTGGCCTCTTGGCAGCTGCACGCTTGACTTTTCTCAGTTCATGGGCAGTTATTTTGCGCCTTGGTTTTTCCACACGCTTCTTGCGACCCTGTTGACTAATTTGAATGAAACGCTTGATTGTTCGATGATGACGCTTCAGAAGCTTTGCAATTTTAAGAGTGCTGCATCCCTCTGCAAGATATCTCACTATTTTTGACTTTTCTGAGCCTGTCAAGTCCTTCTTTTGACCCATTTTGACAAAGGATAGGAAGTTGCCTAATAATTATGCACACCTGATATAGGGTGTTGATGTCATTAGACCACACCCCTTCTCATTACAGAGATGCACATCACCTAATATGCTTAATTGGTAGTAGGCTTTCGAGCCTATACAGCTTGGAGTAAGACAACATACATAACATGCATGCACTCCCTGTATATATATATATATATATATATATATATATATATATATATATATATATATATATATATATATATAATATATATATATATAGATATAGGTATATAGATATATACAGTGTATTTATAGATAGATATATAGATATATACAGTGTATATATATATATATATATATATATTGATATATACAGTATATATATATAGATATATACAGTATATATATATATATATATATATATATATATATATATATATATGTGTGTGTGTGTGTGTGTGTATAGATATAGGTATAGATATATAGGAATATCTATTTATAAATACTTAGAACATATATATGTGAGGAACACTGGAATGTGAAATATTTACAGTAAATACACAGTATAACACATTATTAAATATAAATGTTGCATAAATATCAATTGTATATGTTTTCATCTATTTGATTGCAAAGGGCTCCAATGCACTTATACATACATATGTATTTATGTGTTTATATGTGTATATATGTCTGTAATTACATATATACACATTTAAATACATAAATACATATGTACACACACACACACACACACACACACACACACACACACATATATATATATATATATATATATATATATATATATATATATATACACATACATATGCATATTTAGACATGTATATGTATGAATCTCTTTGTTAAAGTCCTTTGCAGTCCTTTTTTTGCAACACCTAAGACCTCAATAATTTTTATTAGATTGTGTTATAATAAGTGTAACTGTACTTTTTAATGTATTTGTGATGGGTTTTGTGCAACTTTTTAGTCGAACATAAAAGTTAACCAGTGCTCAGAAGTTAATCTATCTCGGCAGGAGTTGAATTTAATTGTGCTTGAGCGAAAGCAGTTACATTTTTGTGTAATGAATTAACATCAAGTTTTAATCTGGAAACCTAGGAAAAGTCCGAAATTGACTTTCAGTTTGCCTACATTTCAAATGTGCTGAAATTACCCTCTATGGCTTTTCAAAGCTGCAGAAATGCTGGATTGCTATTGAAATGTTGTGACAGAAATGACAAACAAAATAACAGTCCTGCTGAAATCTTACAGTTGCCATTGTAAACTTGTGTATTTAAAAAGGTGAAAAGGTTGCATTTTGAGGGGGCAGAGCCTAGCCACGCTGGTAGATGGCGGCACACTGATGAAGCTCTGCAGTCCCAAATGCTCTCACATAAAGTTAAATGCAATTAATAGCTCTATGAGGCTAACTTTCAAGGCTTAAAGCACTCCAGAACAGGGCAGGCACCTGAAACTTAAAATAATAGCAGTTTTGCCGACCCGGAGCTTGGCGCGAGACTTAGGAGCAGATGGCTCTCTTGAGCTGCGTTGCTGGGCCTACTTCCGCTTCACCTGAGACATCCCTCAAGTTGGACCCGACGGGCAGCAGATAGCCGGGTGAACCTACATAGGACATACACTTACCGGACAGCGCCCAGTGATCAGCCAGTAGTGCAAAAGGGGTGAGGACTGATAACATCCGCAGCTGCTGAGTTCTGTTACCCAAAGATGACAGTGCAAGCGGACACGCTTGTGAGCGGGTGGGTAAGCAGAGACGTCTTAGACAGCACATAAAACACACAACTCACCGCCAAATAAGCACCGCAAAGATCAGATGTAGCAATCTGAGGAGGTGTCAGGGTGCCAGGAATCAGACTGAGACGAAAAGTGCAAAAATAATCACACCTTTATTAATAGCAAAAAATAATAAAAAAAGTCCACAAGTCAAATAACAAGCCAGGAGTCAAAACCAGAGCTGGTAGTCAGACGAGCCGAGTCAGGAGCCAAAGCGAATAGTCAGACGAGTCGGAATCAGGAACAAGGAAAACAGCAGAGTCAGGAACAAGCCAGGGATCAGGAAGGACGTCAGGCAGCCAGGTAATACACAGGAACTCTCACAAACAGATCTGAGACAATGCAAAGGCAAAGCATACTGAACAGAGGCCCTTTAAATAATAAGTGATGCCATCACAATTCTGAGACTGCATCCTGTCTCACATGCTTGATGCACACTAGTCTGGCCATAAAAGGAAGTGCAGGAAATGAGCAGCATCCCCCACAATGCACCAAGTCAGGAAGAGAGGTGAGTAAAATGGCTGCCAGCAGCACATGGCAAACACAACAGGGAAAACACCCTGACAGGAGAGCCCCATATGAGATAGAGGCCTAGGTTCAGAAGCACAATAGTGTGGTAGGAGATACAGGTCCGCAGCAATATCACGGCACAGGATCAGGGGCAAAGTCTTCTGAATTAGAAGCTTATAGCAACACACCATGTTGTAACACATAAGAAGGACTCACTAAATTCAGGACTGAGGCTGAGGATCGCTCATAGAGAAAATCATTATAGCACAACAAGCCACGAGACTTGATCCAGCAAGCGAAGCGACCCCCACATTGAGATCTAGCAATCAGACATAACAAAGTTTTGCAGGTACTGAACTAGCTAAGTGGGTGGGTGGGGGTCCCTTCTTAGATTCTTGCACATGGGCCCTATGGTTTATAGTTACACCTCTGCATAGGCGTTACGCACTAAACAACCCGCAAGAGCCCCACCTAGGGACATTATTGTCAAACTCTTGTCTTACAGGGACAAGGAGGACATTCTTAGAGACGCTAGAAATAAACATCCTCTCACCTATGAAGGAGCTGACATTCAAGTCTTTACCGATTTATGTCCCGCCACTCTCCAGCAGAGAAGGGACCTAAGATATGTGACATTAATCCTCAAAGAACAAAAAATTCAATACAGGTGGTGATTTCCCACATGTGTCATTGCCACCAAAGATAATGCCACGGCAATATTCAAAACAGCTCCAGATCTGCCCGCCTTCAATCAAGTGCTGGGAACACAGATAAGGCCCATATATCCAACAGCAGGCCCAGCTCCCGCAGGATCTATGGCGAACCGCAACATGTATGGGGATCGTCCTGGATGAAAGGGACTGAATGAAAGGGGCTGCAACATAGTTGGATTCTCACAGTTTACCATGGCGTGTGTTTGTTAATGAATAATACTCACCAGTTGTTATAGGGGTGAGCCTGAACCTGGTTGAAAGTCGCTTTGGCTGACACCTTACAGCTGAAGATGGCTACCTCCAACCTAACAGTTTGTATGGAACTTTGTGGCCAGCTGGTCGCAGGGCAGCTAAGTTTGCATGCTAATGTTATAAAATGTTTTCCCTAGAAAGGGAATGTTTTGCTTTGATTAATAATTGTTGAATCTGGTATATATAAGTTTTTTATCTACCTTAAACCATAACTCTAGCTTGCACGGAACTGATATCATGGGGGGCACTATTTGAACTGATTCCAGACCCTTGATAACAACACCCACTAGCTCACAGGTCAATCTGCCCTAACGACCGCATAGAGAAGGTTGCACAGACTGAAATCTATATGTATATTTAATACCCCTGATAGAGAAGTGGCCCAACAACATCGTATTGGCTACTTTGGTATGCCTCTTTCACATATTGACTGGTACAATGCTAGGGTCACATAACAACTGAGACGTGCATTGGGGTCTGGATGGAGTTTGATGGTGTTCATGGATAAGATATGATTTTTCCTTACCAGAGTTGATTGTTGTAATGGGATGTTTGTACAAAGGATTTGGGTGTGTCTTCTCCCTGGGATAGGGTAACCCAACACCTGAAGCACCTTTTACAACTTATAGAACATCATCACACAAGACTAAATATACCCTACACAACGCGATACCCCCATAGGATCACACTCAGACAGAAGATGGCATTGTCCTGAGTAAGAGGGAATATCTAAAGACACATCTAACCTCGCTGTAAATAGGCCAAATTCTGCTCAACTGATAGATCAGATCTGAGAGATTTTAGATATCTCCTGTAGAGCAGAATTGGAACACCTATCAACCTATATAGCTATTCCTCATTACCATAAGTACGTAAAGAGGCCATAGACCCTCTGACCAAAGAGGTGACTAAACACTACATCACAAACACAACTATAAAGAGAATTTGGCACTGTTCTAGGATGATCCCCCTTACATAACAAATATAGCGAGGATTAGCAGAGATGGTTTCGCACCCTGCTGATGTTTGTTCATGAGTTTGGTGTTATTGATTTGTTTAGGACTATTTCTGGATAATTGTACCTAAGCCTTGATTGCTTTACTTTCTTTTGACCTAAGTGGTTGCATTTACTTACAAACTTAAATCATAAGCTTACATTTCAATAAGTGAGAGTATGGGGATAACTACCCCCTGAATTTTTCTTGACATACTTAATTTGTTTGGCAAATCTAAAACTATTTAGTTGTAATTATATAGGCACAAGATTTGCTATTACTTCAAATCTATTTCCTTCTTATTCCCCCCTTCCCCCCAACTCATTACTGAGACTCATTAATACTACCTTTCCTTTCTATGATCTACTCTCCTTTTCTCCCTTCTAAAACTCCTTCTTCCCCTGTCCCCTCTTTCCTTTCCCCCATTTTTTCTCTCCTCCTCCCAATTATCCTAATAATGGCCACCTCCGTAACAACAGTCTCCCGGTTGACCTCATCACCATTAATGTTAAGGGCTTCAATAACCCTGGGAAATGCTCTATGGCCACTCATGACTTGTTCAGAATGTCGGAGATATCATATTTATCCAAGAAACGCATTATCCCAGATCCAAAGAGCGCAAGTTGTTTAGTCACCATTATCCAGTTGCCTACTTTGCCTCCAGCCCATCCAAGAGGAACGGAGTGGGTATTCTCTTTCACTCCAAAATACCTTTCCAGCAGATGGCAGGTATCTGATTCTGACTGGCTCACTCCACGGCAGACCCTTAACACTGTCTAACCTGTATTTCCCAAGCAATTCACAAGATTCCTTCTTCAAAAAGGTTGCACAAAAAATATTAGAGGTTCAAACAGGGGTTTTGTTCCTAGGAGGTGACTTTAACACATCACTGAACCCAGGTATGGACACCTTGGATGGCATCTCCAGCACTCCCCACAGAGTTAACAGGCACTTGATCAACTCCCTCAGAGACTTGAAGCTGGGTTTTGTTCCTAGGAGGTGACTTTAACACATCACTGAACCCAGGTATGGACACCTCGGATAGCATCTCCAGCACTCCCCACAGAGTTAACAGGCACTTGATCAAATCTCGGAGACTTGAATCTTCATGATATTTGGCAAACATTCAACCCCAATACTAAAAACTACATTTTCTATTACCACCCGCACCGGAAATATACTAGAATAGACTATCTTTTCATGGACTTAGCGGGTTTCTCTATCACTAAGGGCAACGGTATAAAGTCAATAACATGGTCAGACCATGCCCCAGTTGGTTGCTCGATCGCATGGCCTCACACTCCTGTAGTGCCTTATGTTTGGAGACTTGATAAGACTTTGTTGGATGATCTATGCCTAATCATTATCTCCCTCAGTAACACCATAGTATGGGAGGCACACAAGTGTGTGATTCGGGGGATAATGATTAGGCACAGATCCGCCCTAAATCGGAAAAAAAGAGAACAGTACAATAAACTATTGATTCAAGTAGCACAAGGTGAATTAGTCCATAAAGAGCAGCCTAGGGACACAGCCCTTCAGAATAATTTCACACAGGCTAGATCGGCTCTACTACATTTCTTGCAAGAACAGCAACAAAAGAAGGCCCTTTTCCTTAGGCAGCAATTTTTGAGCACGGCAACAAGGCGGGAAAGCTTCTGGCTCGAGCTATCTCACAGAAAAGGCTTAAAGCCTTTGTTTATATAAAAGAGGACCAGAATGGGGTTCAACATGCAGATGGTCCATCAATTGCTAATGCTTTTGGGGCCTTCTATGAATCCCTCTATAACATCCACCCCCCTGAGAAGAGAGAGAAGAGACCCCCCGACCGCATATCTCTGAACAGTGCATTTTGGATTATCTTGCTACCATAGATATGCCAAAACTATCAAAAGAGGATTCAGATAGTATAGACTCCCCCATTACACTAGAGGAAATAATACTAGCAATTAAAGACATAACGGCAGGGAGGAGCCCAGTCGCCGATGGATTCGGATCCCAATGTTATAAAATGTTTTCTGAGATTCTTGCCCCCCAAATGCTTCTCATTTTTAATCAACTCTACCAAGAACGATGCTTGAAGCATACATTTCCGTGATACCCAAACCCGATAAGCCAAAACAAAATCAGTAGCTACAAGCCAATATCTCTGCTTAATCGGACATAAAGATCTTGGCAAATAGATTGAACAAATTCTTGGCCCAACTGGTCTCCGTATACCAGGTGGGATTAATTCCTGCCCGAGAAGCACCTTATAACACCCTTAAGGTCATACAGCTTATCTCATTTGCTCATACCAATTCTGTTTCCTTGGCATTGGTGTCAACAGATGCAGAGAAAGCATTTGACTGGGTAAACTGGTCTTTTATGCGTCTCACTTTTTTACACAAGCTCGGCTTTGGCACTAACTTCATAAATAGGGTGTTTTCTCCCTACTCTTCACCCAACGCACAGGTTTGAGTCAACAGTTTGTTCTCCCAAACATTTTCAATCAGTAACGGGATAAGGCAGGGCTGCCCTCTCTCGCCGCTCCTGTTTGCGCTTACCATTGAGCAAGATACATAATAATCCCAGTTTAAAAGGCATAGTAGTTGGACAGGCTGAACACAAGGTCGCAATGTACGTGGACGACATTATGTTGACATTGTCCCCTCCCTGCGGGCAACAATATCAGAATTTGAGGCCTACGGAGCAGTATCGGATTTCCTTCTTAATCCCTCTAAATCTGAGATCCTAAACATTATAGAGCACCCTGACACTTTTGGCTCACTACAGTTGACATGTCCACTCAAGATAGCCCCACACCACCTGACATATTTAGGGATCATTTGACCCCTTCTGTGGGAGAATTAGTGGACTTAAACTACAAACACATTAGAAATGAAATCCTAAGATATTTGACTAACTGGAAGAATAAGACCATTTCGTGGATGGGACGCATCCACGTCATTAAAATGAATATACTACCCAGGGTACTTTATATCATGCAGACAATCCCACTCTCGTCTGCCTCACATCTTCTCCATCAGATACAGTCCGCTATTGAGATGTATATATGGAATGGTCTTAAATCCAGCATCGGGAGGAAAACAATTTTCCTACCTACAGAGAGGAGTGGAACGGGTGTTCCCCTTCTAGATGAATACCAAAAGGCCATCAGCCTCCAAAGATTGGTCAAATGGTGCCACTGCTCATCTAACAAGGCCTGGATTGGCCTAGACAATGAAATCCTACAGAGAGGAAATGTGGGATCATTAGCATAGGTGACTGCCTCTCGCCGCCCCAGCCTGATTTAGCAATACCCTCTGATAAGAAAGGTCTTTACTGTCTGGGACAAACTTATACGAAGCAAAAGCTGAATTTCTACGGTTCATTCACCAGAAACCGCAGTGCGTGAAAACCCGGGTACGGGGTTGGCAAATAAATCTCATACCATGAGAACCTCTTACACTCTAGCGGATGCGTCGATAGCAAACACCCTTCAACAGGGAAAACTTAAGACACAGGTTGAACTAGCTGATCAGGATAGCTGGATGTTCTCCTCGTGGTTCAGAGTGACGCAACTTACACACTATTACAACAGTCAAAAAGATAGGCCGTCACTGTCTAGAAAAAAGACACCCTTTTTGTACAACAACACACACCCCAAACCACTTAATCTTGCTCTTGTACAAAATGCTGCTGGTAAAAGGCGACTCTGCCCTGCCCTCATATGTGGAAGCCTGGCGTAGAGATTTTAACATAGAAATTGATGCCCAATCCTTGCTCAAAATCTTTGACAAAGCCAAAAAAACATCTGTCTCTTCTAGGTTCCAGGAGATGCATTACAAGTTTCTGAGTCAATGGTATCTCACACCACAAAGGCTAAAGAAAATATTCGAAACGTGGGTGGGGAGTGCTGGAGGGGCTGTGGTGAGGAAGGTTCAATTTTACATATCTGGTGGAACTGACCTTACCTTCTGGAACAACGTTTTCCAAGAGAGCAGCAGACTTCTCAAAATCATCATACCCCCTAATCCACATTACCTTTTATACCACAATCTACCTAAAATAGCTGAAGAGGCAAAGCAACGCTTGTTCATGCTGATGATGAATTGCACCAAGGGTCTCATCCCAAAACACTGGAAATCAACACAAGTCCCAAGTTTGGTGGAGTGGAAAGCTGGAGTCTGCAATCTGTTGAGGTTGGAGAGGTAACATTACCTTAAGACGGGTAAATCGGTTACTCATGAATATATGTTACTGATATGGGAGGCCTCTAAAAAAAAAAGACTGGTGAACCATTATAATTCAACTCTGACACCCCGGCCCTTCCCAAGAGCGAACTCTGATCCCTCACCCACCCTTACCCCCCCCCCACCCTTTTTTTTTTCTTCTTCTCCTTTTCTCTCTCCTCCTGACTCCCCCTCAACTTTTCTACCCTTTCTGCTTCCTTATTGGGCATATGAATATACATTTTAACAAGATACGAGAAAATGCACGTTTACTTTCACTTCTGTATATTGTTTCACTGTTAGTGACGTAAATAATAATATAAAAGCTATATGGCAAGCTAAAAGATAATTGTCAACCAAACCTCTGCACCATTATTGAACTCGAACTTTAATTTCTACGATATCACTGAGGTATTGACAAGGGCAGCACAGAGTATCCTGATTTGTACAACCGGAAAGAGCTTATTTATATATCTTATGCACTGTGATTTTTTTTTTTTTGTAAAGCTGTCTACTTTCTTACAATAAAGCTTGTTATTTTCAAAAGAAAAGGTAAAAAGATTGCAAGTATACTAAAGTATTTGATAGTTCATTACATGCTGAAGAAGGCAGCAACATATTACCTGACAATGCTTTGCGACCACATCTGGCAGACAGTAAATAGTTATATGGCTATGAAAGTGACTTTTAACATTTTAAAAATGTGCACTTTCTAAGAAGAAATTATACTTTGGATGATTTCGAACTAGAAAAGAAAATATACATAACTGTCTAATGTTTAAATCATGGGCTTTAAAATGCAGCATATTTAAAGGGACACTCTGGCCAAAATGAAACATTACTGATTTAGATAGAGCATGAAATTTTAAACAACTTTTCAATTTACTTCCATTAACAAAATATGCACAGTCTTTTTATATTTACACTTTTTGAGTCAACAGTTCCTACTGAGCATGTGCAAGAATTCACAGAATAAACCTATATGCATTTGTGATTGGCTGATGGCTGTCACATGATACAGGGGGAGTAAAAATAGACATAACTTTTACATTTTGTCAGAAAGAAAATCTACCACTCATTTAAAGTTCAGACCAAGGGGCTGATTTATAATAGTGCGAGCGGACATGACCCGGTGTAGCGGATCATGTCCCCCAGCACATCGATAAATGCAGACAGCATACGCTGTTGGCATTTATCATTGCACAAGCATTTCTCTTGAAATGCTTGTGCAATGCCACCCCCTGCATATTTGCTACCAATCGGCCGCTAGCCAGGGGTGTCAATCAACCCGATTGTATCCGATCGGGCTGATTGCTGTCCGCCGCCTCAGAGGTGGCGGATGAGTTAAGGAGCATCGGTCTTATGACTGCTGCTTCTTAACTCCTTTTTCCGGGCGTGCTTATAGGCTCGGCAGAAACAGGTGCATACAGGGCTTGATAAATCAGCCCCTAAGTGCTATTGCATTGCCTTTTTATAATACATTTGTTGATTATGTATATCTACCGTATTTGCTGGTCCTTTAATTAATTTATCAATATGATATTTCAAGAGGGAAGTCACCCAAAGCTATTGAATCATTTTTTTTTTTATTTTTTTTTTAAATGATTTTTATTGAAGTCATAAACAAATACAGGATATAGGGTACGCCTCAAAACATTTACAGATCAATGTATACACAGTACAATTAACAATGTAATGCATTCCAATGTCTCAAGCGTTGTTATAAGATATGGGCTATCTCATAAATAGACTTCAGTTTTATTATAGAGAATTATAAATGCAATATAAACAAGAATGGTCCTCTCCCAGCTATATAAGAAGAAGAGTAAGGTTTCTATTCAGATAAGGGTTGGGCTCGGGAGGAGGTAGCTCTATAGTTTTATGGGGAAGGGGGATGCAGCGGGCAAGAGCCGCTCAAAATAGAGTAGGGGGGTGGAGGGCGGAGCCAGTTAGTATGTCAGATTTGTAAAAGCACTGAGAACTCAGATCTATAAAGTACACTACTAGATATAATTATCCTCTGTTTACATTGTGAGTAAATTTAAGCTGGGGTATGTAAAAATAAGGGTAATTTCCTAGGAAGGATACAAACAGGGAGGGATAACTGAGTATATGAAAAACAGAGACAAATAAAGCACTCATATAGTCAGATACCTCCAACACCATATATACTATTAGTTACTACATACATGCCCCAAACCAAGATCATTAATTTATCTGATATGCCGAGCCGTGTTTTCCCAGTTAACACAGCCCAGCAGCAGCCGTTATAACATGTATTGAGAGACCACAGTAGAACTAAAGTAGGCTCTCGAGCTGAAAGGTATTGTTTGGAAACATCTAAGCAGTGTGTTTTTTAACCAAGAACAAACTCAACCTCAAAAATAGGTTTAAACATTTAGGATAGCCATAGGGTATATACTATAATAAATCTGATTTGTGTCTGTTAACAAGTTATACTGGAACTAAGTTAAGGAATGCATCATGAATCCATCCAGGGCATTAAGCCAATCACTAAAGATATAACAAAGATAAGGAAACAGATTTAAATATGGCTATATTTCAAACATTGAGGGATGGAAGTAGAAACTGGTTGCTAGTCTCTTATATAAATAGGAGGGAGCAGTTATAATGCTCAGTTCTCTACTGGGGGCTATATGAGTAATCAAGAGGCAAGCTATGTAAGGATAGGGGGGACTAATATAATAATTTGCATACAAAGAGAGAAGCGCTCTACCAGGAACGAACAACAGCTCAGTGGCTTGTTCTATGGCGATTTACCACCCGGAAGCAGCCTCTTTTAGACCAGTGTGCTTTTCACAGAAGAAAACTTTCCTGAAGTATATCAGTCTGATCCCGCCAAGTAAGGTCAGTCCAGCCCCGAAATACCAGGCGATTCTCCTCTGAACAAGGAACATGACAACCCCAGACGATCGTTTCGGCCTCCTATGGGCCTCGTCAGTGAGGTGCAGCCACATTCCTCTAAGCACACTGGGCAAGGAGTCCACGTCTGGTTTCCCCCATCACCCATAGGGAGACTTCCCCAGGGTCATAATAATTTGCATACAAAGAGAGAAGCGCTCTACCAGGAACGAACAACAGCTCAGTGGCTTGTTCTATGGCGATTTACCACCCGGAAGCAGCCTCTTTTAGACCAGTGTGCTTTTCACAGAAGAAAACTTTCCTGAAGTATATCAGTCTGATCCCGCCAAGTAAGGTCAGTCCAGCCCCGAAATACCAGGCAATTCTCCTCTGAACAAGGAACATGACAACCCCAGACGATCGTTTCGGCCTCCTATGGGCCTCGTCAGTGAGGTGCAGCCACATTCCTCTAAGCACACTGGGCAAGGAGTCCACGTCTGGTTTCCCCCATCACCCATAGGGAGACTTCCCCAGGGTCATAATAATTTGCATACAAAGAGAGAAGCGCTCTACCAGGAACGAACAACAGCTCAGTGGCTTGTTCTATGGCGATTTACCACCCGGAAGCAGCCTCTTTTAGACCAGTGTGCTTTTCACAGAAGAAAACTTTCCTGAAGTATATCAGTCTGATCCCGCCAAGAAAGGTCAGTCCAGCCCCGAAATACCAGGCAATTCTCCTCTGAACAAGGAACATGACAACCCCAGACGATCGTTTCGGCCTCCTATGGGCCTCGTCAGTGAGGTGCAGCCACATTCCTCTAAGCACACTGGGCAAGGAGTCCACGTCTGGTTTCCCCCATCACCCATAGGGAGACTTCCCCAGGGTCATAATAATTTGCATACAAAGAGAGAAGCGCTCTACCAGGAACGAACAACAGCTCAGTGGCTTGTTCTATGGCGATTTACCACCCGGAAGCAGCCTCTTTTAGACCAGTGTGCTTTTCACAGAAGAAAACTTTCCTGAAGTATATCAGTCTGATCCCGCCAAGATCACTGACGAGGCCCATAGGAGGCCGAAACGATCGTCTGGGGTTGTCATGTTCCTTGTTCAGAGGAGAATTGTTCAGAGGAGAATTGCCTGGTATTTCGGGGCTGGACTGACCATACTTGGCGGGATCAGACTGATATACTTCAGGAAAGTTTTCTTCTGTGAAAAGCACACTGGTCTAAAAGAGGCTGCTTCCGGGTGGTAAATCGCCATAGAACAAGCCACTGAGCTGTTGTTCGTTCCTGGTAGAGCGCTTCTCTCTTTGTATGCAAATTATTATGACCCTGGGGAAGTCTCCCTATGGGTGATGGGGGAAACCAGACGTGGACTCCTTGCCCAGTGTGCTTAGAGGAATGTGGCTGCACCTCACTGACGAGGCCCATAGGAGGCCGAAACGATCGTCTGGGGTTGTCATGTTCCTTGTTCAGAGGAGAATTGCCTGGTATTTCGGGGCTGGACTGACCATACTTGGCGGGATCAGACTGATATACTTCAGGAAAGTTTTCTTCTGTGAAAAGCACACTGGTCTAAAAGAGGCTGCTTCCGGGTGGTAAATCGCCATAGAACAAGCCACTGAGCTGTTGTTCGTTCCTGGTAGAGCGCTTCTCTCTTTGTATGCAAATTATTATGACCCTGGGGAAGTCTCCCTATGGGTGATGGGGGAAACCAGACGTGGACTCCTTGCCCAGTGTGCTTAGAGGAATGTGGCTGCACCTCACTGACGAGGCCCATAGGAGGCCGAAACGATCGTCTGGGGTTGTCATGTTCCTTGTTCAGAGGAGAATTGCCTGGTATTTCGGGGCTGGACTGACCATACTTGGCGGGATCAGACTGATATACTTCAGGAAAGTTTTCTTCTGTGAAAAGCACACTGGTCTAAAAGAGGCTGCTTCCGGGTGGTAAATCGCCATAGAACAAGCCACTGAGCTGTTGTTCGTTCCTGGTAGAGCGCTTCTCTCTTTGTATGGGACTAATATAATGGTTAAATTGTAACAGGTGCTCGTGTGATGGCATTCAAAATACCTTTAACTATAATCAAAATCTAGTGCGCATGGAATATAATTCTGTTCAGAACAGTATGAAATCTAAGCTCCTGAGTTGGAACAGTTAGTATTAAAATGGGTAAATAAATCGTGGGTATCAAACTTATATATACAGTTCAGCCTACATCAAACATTGCAGAACAGTGACCCCTAAACAAGGGGAACAATAGTAGTGTTTGTGTTTTATAAATGTTATGCGTAACTAAGAACAATAGCATGAGCAACCTAAATGTCTTTAGCTTTGCCAAATAAGGGGAATAGATGCTGTAATAAGGCAAAGATAAAGTAATAATAAGAGCACAACAAGTACTGGGTTCATGGTTAAAGACTCAGCCTGGCTTACTATGTCCCATTAGGTCGAGTCAAGCAGAAATACTTGACCAGGATTATTTATTCATTTCAGACCCATAGTTGAATGTCTCCTAGAACGCACAACTTCTAAAGTGTATAGTTATATAAACATAACTAGGAGTATCTCTTGATAAACAGCTAAATATCTGTGACCTGGCCAGGGTCGCTAATATTGTGTTATATCTACCCAAATGTATGAACATTCAGGGTCCGCATACCCATTATAATAGATCATATCAGTTACGTATGGGAAGAATAAAAGTGCCCAAAGTATTATAGTAGGAGTCTAGCTTCAATTAGATATTGCCAGCAATGCTTTATGCAAAATGAAAACTCAGATAGCTCTATAGGGTATATAGGGGAGGTAGATCTGTAGAATAAATTAAATAGGGGTAGTTATCTTACACTTCTGCAGATGGAGTTTGACATATAGAGGCATAGCATATACACAGAGATATCACTGTGGCAAAAGCATGCTGGACAGTGCGTTATACCCAGATAATTTAATGTAGCAAGTGAACCTAAGTGTGTATGTTACTCAAAGTATTATAGTAGGAGTCTAGCTTCAATTAGATATTGCCAGCAATGCTTTATGCTAAATGTAAACCCATAAAGATCTATAGGGTATATAGGGGAGGTAGATCTGTAGAATAACTTAAATAGGGGGGGTAGTTATCTTACACTTCTGCAGATAAAGTTTGACATATAGAGGCTTAGCATATACGCAAAGAGATATCACTGTGGTAAAAACATGCTGGACAGTGCATTATACCTAGATAATTTAATGTAGCAAGTGAGCCTAAATGAGTATGTTAATTTGCTTAAGCAGTGGCTTCAGTCAATATAGTCTTCCACTATACTCATAAGATGATATTATCTTAATTTACTTATAAGGTCATTATATGCTAATCATTAACTGTTAAACAATAAGGCAATACAATCGTATAGGTTGGCAAGAGAAAAGAAAACTTAAATCTACTCAACATGGCTAGTGAATATATTAGATATTTTAAACTCATCTTAACATGGGCATATATGGGAAAGCCACAAAGACTTAATTTGAACGCTCAGGGCTTGTGATTAATGTTACAGTTTTGCTTTTCAAACATGCCCTGTTGCATCTTATTTACAAAGGAAGCCACTGAATCTGTGACAAGCTCCCCATTAAAAGACCTCCAGGGTCCCATCGCCAGTTCCATATGTGAGGCCAACATAACCTGCTCGCTTGATGAGTCTCTAGCTGAACTTCACCAGAAGAATGAGACACCTGCGAGATGGAGCAATGGGGGACCTTCCAACCGCATGCACAAGATAGACCTACAGTCCAGACTTCTCTCTCCCATGCTGTGGTTATTTTAGATAGTATGTGGAGGTTCTCCCAGATGCTCATACGGATCGTCTGCAGCACCCTGCTTCTTAAAGGCGTTAGATGTCGGATCAGTTTGGGAGCGCAGGTAGGAAGAGGAAGAGATCTGAAGGTGGTGTCCTGTACTAGTCTGGGTGAGTCCTGTGGGATCCGATATTACAGCCGCAATATGAAGCGGATCATCAGACAATGGTCAGATCGAGTCGCACCTTGCTGTCTCTTGTGTGATGCCTGTTAAAATGCGACTGGGTGTCTTTTCTTGTGTGCGTTGAAAGAGATGTAGAACAGCCGAAGACTCTTCTATCTTGTTCTCCACAGCTGTGTCATAGGAGGTTAGGGGAGGAATGCCATCTTGGCTACGCAGTGTTAAGATGCAAGCTCGTAGGCCGTGAAAGTGTCTATCAGCCTTACTACCTATGCCCTCCAGTAGCGCAATAAGGCATGTAGAATTCTCCTCCATTTCGGGGATAATGCAGAGGTACTGATATTTAGCCAGGTGGGAAATCAGGGAGTAGGCTAGTTCGTCGTGTGGGTATCTATCACTGTTAGCGCCGTAGTTCCTGCCTCAGTTTCAGCTGGCTTGCAAGATTGTATGCCCGGAAAATATCCATAAAGCTGTCTCTTGGGTCCGAAATGCAAAAAACTATATCCAAAGGTTATGCCAATGACAAAATATCAAACATTTAGGTTTTTTAGGGTGCCATAAATATGTATTTTAATGATCTGCCATCAGGAGCTTCATGAGAGCACGTCTAGTTGCTTTGGCAGTTGGCTCCGCCCCCGCTATTGAATCATTTTTAATTAACTTACAGTGTTAAGTGCATTTGACTTAAAAAAGGAAACCTAAAATTGCTGATTTTATAAACCAATATCTCTATCTTCTTTGACTTTTGAAACCATTAGCATTTTACACAGACATCAAGGACAAGTTTTCTTGACCGAGAATGCTTAAGCAGTAAAGCAGTCTTAAGTAAACCAATAGGAATTTCATTGCCTTATTTTCAGTTGTTTTTGTGAACATATTTATTGATGTTTATACATTACAAATTATAATGTTGAATTATCTCATTATCAAAATAGTCATTGAATGCATTAAATGGAGATTAAAATGTAATTTTGTGTAAATTAAATAACAATAACTAAGAAAACATATTATATTGCAATAGATATTATTTATTTTCACCTAGATTACAAGTTTTGAGCGCTATAGGGAAAGTAAAGAACGCCACAAAAGTTGCGTTATTTAACCCCCTATAGCGCTGCCATTACAAGTTTAAAAAAACCCGGCTTGTGCGGGCGATATGGCTTGCGTTGAGCTTCATACCGCACACAAAAGCAGTGGTGTTTTGACGTGCTCATGCACGCTTTCCCCATAGACATCAATGGGGAGAGCCGGCAAAAAAAAAAGTCTAACACCTGCAATCAACAAACAAAAGCTCCGTAATGCAGCCCCATTGATGTCTATGGGGAGAAAGAAACTACAGTTTAAACCTAACACTCTAACATAAACCCAGAGTCTAAACACTCCTAATCTGCTGCCCCCGACATCGCCGATGTCTGCCTACAGTTATTAACCCCTAATGTGCCTCTCCCGATATTGCCGCCACCTAAATAAAATTATTAACCCCCTAATCTGCCGCTCCCGATATCGCTGCAACTATACTAAAGTTTTTAACCCCTATTCCGCCGCTCCCGATATCGCCGCCACCTAAATAAAGCTATTAACCCCTAAACCTCTAAACTCCCACATCACTACCACTAAACAAACATATTAACCCCTAAACTGCCAGCCCCCCACATTGCAACAACCTAAATTAAACAATTAATTAATTTAATTTAAGATAGGGAAATAGTAATTTTAATATAAAGTTAGGGGGTTGTTAGGTTTAGGGGTAAATAGTTTAATTTAGTTGATTTCGATGTGGGGGGATTTTGGTTTAGGGGTTAATAGTTTAGTTTAGTATATTTCATTGTGGGGGGCTTGCGGTTTAGGGGTTAATAGGTTTAGTATAGTGGCGGCGGTGTAGGTCTTAATAACTTTAGTATAGGGGGGGCGATGTGGGCGGATGGCGGATTACAGGTTAATAATATTTAAATAGTGTTTGTGATGCGGGAGGGCGGCAGTTTAGGGGTTAATAGGTTTATTATAGTGATGAAAATGTCGGAGAGAGGCGGAATAGGCGTTATTTTTTTAAAGTGGCGGCTATATCGGGAGTGGAAGATTAGGGGTTAATAAATTAATTATAGTGTTTGCGATGCAGGAGGGCCTCGGTTTAGGGGTTAATAGGTAGTTTATGGGTGTTAGTGTACTTTTAACACTTTAGTTATGTGTTTTATATTACAGCTTTGTATCGTAAAACTCATAACTACTGACTTTAGATGCGGTACAGATCTTGTCATTTTAGGCTGTAACACTCGCTTTTTAGCCTCACCGCAAAACTCGTAATACCGGCGCTATAGGAATCCCATGAATAAACGTAATTTTTAAGAGTGCAGGACTGACGTTGCGTTACAGGCTAAAAGGCTTGTAATGGCTGCGTTAGGGAAAATGATGCGTTATGGGCCACAACGCTGCTATTTGACTCATAACGCAAAACTCGTAATCTAAGTGTTACTTTGCTTTTGTTGTGCATCTGAAAATGTATTAAATTTTCTTCAAAAGAGGATAGAGCTGTATTTAAATATGCTGCATTTTGCTTGACCTGGCTACAGAATAAAAATATTACTTAGAACAGGACACAAACTAATTTGCAGCTAGCTGTAATTGTTCACAATTTAATGAGATAAAATAAACCTCTTCATCTGGGTTTTCAAGTGTTTTTCCTTTTAAATCATCTTAAAGCTTTTTTTTTTTTTTGTAGCTTAAAGGGACATTACTATCATGCATATGAAAGAGCATGCTAGAAATATGTTTTGCCTGAAAACAAAAGTAATTTAACCCTTTGGCTGCGTGCTAAGCCATTTCCCACCTGGGTGCTAATATTTTATTTTATTTATTTATTTATTTTTAAAATTTTTGAAAACATTTTTTTTAACTTTTTTTTTTTTTTTACAGACCCCCAAGACTTACACTATTGGAAAGGTTAAGCGATTACCTTTCCAACAATGTAGCTGCTTAGATGCCTGAGATACAGGCTTCTAAGCAGCAGGCCCCCTCCTCCTATACTTAACATTGTTAAGTATAAATAAAGTTGCACAGTGACGTCATCACGTAATTGCGCGTGACGTCACTGCGCATCACGTGAAGCCCCGGCGATGCCTGTCACTCTACAGGCACGATCGCTGGGGTAGGAGCAGTAAGGAGGCCCCAGATCTCCCTCAAGGTGAGCTCAGAGCCGTCATTAGCACTCAAAGGGTTAAAGCTATATAAATTTAAACTTATGCAACAGTACCTAATGTGTACTTTCTGCTAATGTTCACTGCCTGATGTAGACATCACATATAGGGGCCCATTTATCAAGCTCCGAACGGAGCTTGTGGGCCCCTGTTTCTGGGGAGTCTTCAGACTCGCTAGAAACACAAATTATGAAGCAGCGGTCGGCTCCATAACCCTGTCTGGCTGCTCTGAGCAGGCGGACAGACATCGCCGCAAATCAACCCGATCTAGTACGATCGGGTTGATTGACATCCCCCTGTTGATTGACATCCCCCTGCAGGGGGCGGCGTTGCACCAGCAGCTCTTGTGAGCTGCTGGTGCAATGTTAAATGCGGAGAACGTATTGCTCTCTGCATTTAGCGAGGTCTAGCGGACCTGATCCGCACTGTCGGATCAGGTCCGCAACACCTTTGATAAATAGGGGCCATAGATACACCTCTGCAAGCTTCACAAGAAAATGTTGGTTTATTCAGGAAAGGAACAAGTATTTAAAAATTGTAATTTTGAATACTCTCTTTTTAATGTACCTTTAATTGCTTATATATACTATGCACATAGTAGCAATTAAAGGTACATTAAATTGCTTATACTTTACTGTACCTTTAAACACACTTAAAAAACATAAAATTGAAAAATAAAACATGTCCAATATTAAATAAATAATTAATATGTTTAGCTATCAGGTAGATTACAAGTTATGCGTTCGTGTTTTAACTCAAAAAAATGTCAATTTCAGCGTTAAAACAGCAACGCAGACAGCCGTGCGGAATCTGTTGGCGCTCTACAAATAACCGATAATAATAATAATAATTACAAGTCTTGTCGGTATAGCTGTACCGCAAGCCTTTTAGCCTGTAACGCAACGTCAGTCCCGCACTCAAAAAAATGACGTTTTTGCTTGGGACTTCCATAGCACTGCCATTACGAGTTTTGCGGTGGGGCTAAAAAGCTTGGGCTATAATGACAAGTTCCGTACCACCATCTGAGAGCAGTAGTTATGAGTTTTACGCAAAAAAAGTTACATAAAACTCATAACTAAAGTGTTACAAAGTACACTAACACCCATAAACTACCTATTAACCCCTAAACCAAGGCCCTCTCGCATTGCAAATACTAAATTAAATTTATTAACCCCTAATCTGATGTTCCCAACATCGCCGCCACTAATAACATTTATTAACCCATATTTCGCCGATCCCAGACATCTCTGCTACTATACTAAAGTTATTAAACCCTATTCCCCCGCACTCCAACATCGCCCACACTATAAAAAAAATTAAACCCTATTCCTGCGCTCCCCAACATTGTCGCCAATAAATAAAGTTATTAACCCCTAAACCTCTGGCCTCCCGCATCACTAAATAAACCTATTAACCCCTAAACCGCCAGCCCCCCACACCCCAACAACCTAAATTAAACTATTAACACATAAACCTAACCCTAAACCCAACCGTAACCCTAAACTTAACCCTTACCGTAACCCTAACCCTAAACTAATAGTTATATTGTAGCTAGCTTAGGTTTTAGTTTTATTTCACAGGTAAGTTTGTATTTATTTTAACTAGATAGACTAGTTAGTAAATAGTTATTAACTATTTACTAACTACCTAGTTAAAATAAATACAAACTTACCTGTGAAATAAAACCTAAGCTGCCTTACAATAAAACCTAACATTACAAAATAAAAAAAACTACCATTACAAAAAATAAAAAACACTAAAATTACAAAAAATAAAAAAAAACTACCATTACAAAGAATAACAAACAAAATGATCCAAAACCCCCAAAAAATATTCCTATTCTTATACCCTGTTTAAAAAAAAAAAAGCCTAATCTATAATAAACTACCAAGGGCCCTTAAAAGGGCCTTTTGTAGGGCATTGCCCTAAAGAAATCAGCTCTTTTCCTACGAAAGAAAAACAATCCCCCCCCCCCTTACAGTATACAAACCCCCACCCCCAAACACACAAAATGAAAATAAAGTAAAACCAAATCTACCTATTGCCCTGAAAAAGGCATATGTATGGGCATTGCCCTTAAAAGAGCATTCAGCTCTTTTGCTGCCCTTTAAAAATTAAAAATGTCTATTATAAAAAAAAAACACACCCCAAAACGAAAAAAAAAAAAACATTACAATTATCAAAAATACTAAAAATTATTCCTATTCTAATACCCATTTAAAAAAAAAAAACACGGGCGTGGCCTGGCTAGAGACGGAGATGGCCGCATAAGTTTGGAGCTCCGTGTGGGGAACTGAGCGGAAGCTTACCGGCACTACAGAAATCGGCTAAAATTATCATACTCCACGGTAGGAGACAGAGGGGGTCTTATTGATGAACCAGAGAGGACCCGAGAATATGTTCGAGGGGTAAAATTCTGGAGAATACAGGAGCAACAGTTACCGCCACGGACATGGCGCTGACGCCATCTTGCTTTCCACACAGCGCTGCAGCTCCTCAGTCTCTCAGCCGAGATAAGACACGGACCAGGGGAACCACACGCAGATGGGTGAGATTTCTATAATTAAAACCACTGAGCTAACACTGCCACTTGGTCCAAGCTAATACACGACATAAGAAGATAAGGAGTTACAAATATATAACAGTCCCAAAATGCACAGACTTTAACAATCACGGCGCGAAGCCGACATAATTTGCCTCCCCTACCCATCGATATCTCCACCATAGCAAAGGACTCAAAGTTGTTTGCAACCATTACTCAATAGCAGTCATAATCACTTGATTCCTTTAATAATAAGAAGGGTGGGAGGAAGACTTATGCTTTTTCCAGTGCACATTTAAAAACAATCTATTCGCACAAATAGGAAAGGCAGTGCTAAAGAAAAAAAAGAAAACACTTCCCAGAGGAGCAAATGAGTCAGCATTACCAATCATTAAACTATAATTTGGAACATACAGACTTTTAGCAACCATAGCCCAAGAAAAGTTTCTGAATAACATGCAATGAATAACTTTTAAATGGTTGATGGCGCTTTTGCTGACAGATTACTTATAACCGCAGTGGCTAATATTTAACTAAGGGCTCTCATAACACCGGAAAAGACTGGTTTATCCTATTTCGCACTCCCCAGCCAATAAGCCAAAACTGAAAGCCAGCGCACCTAAAATGTCGTCTAGACAAGTAAAGAAAACGGGTTTAACAGGCAAACAAACTGCTTCCACTCTCTTTTTCAAATCATCTAAAGGGGATAAGACCACAGAACCCCCGGAATTGGACATTACGATCTCTTCAGATCAATCCTTTATTGAAGGATCTAGCACACTCGACCTTACACCACTCACTAAAGCAGATTTGAGAGATCTAGTGTCTAAACAAGATATCAACATGAATTTCGAAAAAATGTGGACAAAACTAGACTCCATACAAACAAAAATGACTGAGAGTCTAACGGAACTAAAACAAGACATACAGGAGCTAGGCATGAGAGTAGATACACTGGAGGAAAGTGAAAATATAAGAGATGAAACAGCAGACAAGGTATCACAACAAGTCCAGACCCACAAGCAAGAAATAGAAGAGCTTAAAGACAAATTGGAGGATATAGAAAACCGCACGAGAAGGTGTAACATCAGACTCAAAGGAATCCCGGAATCCATAGCACCTACGGACCTACAAAGCTATTTACAACAGCTATTCAAGGCCATCACAGGCCACACAGAAGAAGATCACTTTCAAATCGAAAGAGCACATAGAGCCCTAAAGGCCAAACCCAAAGGAGATCAACCACCAAGGGATGTCATAGTAAAGCTATTACGTTTTCCAGATAAGGAAGCAATTCTCTCAGCGGCTAGGCAGAATCCAACATTCAAGTTCCAGGGCTCAGTAATCCAATTCTTCCAGGACCTATGTGCGCAAACACTTCAGAAGCGATACTCCATGAAGCCCTTAACCTTGTTGCTCCGTAAAAATCAAATACCCTACAGGTGGGGCTTTCCATTTGCCTTAATTATTCTACACGAAGGTAAAATGCTCACAATCAGAAAACGACAGGACATTCCAGAAGCATGCTCTTACCTGAATCTAGAACCTCCAGATCTACCGCTCTCCGAGCAAAATGCAGAAGAGGCTCCTAACCCGACCAGGGAAAACATCCACAAAAGAACCAAGTGGACCACAGTGCAAAAGAAAAGACCAAAGTGACTGGTGACTCTAGATAACAAGAAAGATCCTACTGCAAGATCCGTGATGGAAGCAAATTTTTGATCAGATGAGTATAATCTGATGAACTTATTCCTCTCTTCTCTTTTACCCTTCCCCCCTTCCCTGCATTTGACTTGCAGAAAGTAATATTTTTCCCTTACAGCTGCCAAAACTAGACCTTCCATACGGACTGAAGGTGATTAAACCCTTGTTTATAAGGTTTTGTCTTGTTTATTATGTTTAGACTTAACATCTGCTCCCACAAGCTACACTTTTATTAGAAAAATGAAAGAGGCTTAAGCATTAGTCATATTCCTATTGCCTGTTATGAAAATATGCCGAGTTGCTTCCGCTCCCATGACCGCTGCCCTGGGCTGGTTCTACCCCATTTTCTTCTTTTCTCTCTCTTTCTCTCTAATGTCGCCTCGGGGTGGCGGTCGTGGCAGCTCCCTACATCTAGTTAAATGTTCAATTTTTTGTATTTTATTACGAGATTTTTATGTTTCAAGGTTTATATGTTAATAAGTTTATTTTTTATTTATGTTCTCATGTTTGTGTGGCCTTTAAATGTTTATCAAACAGAGTATATACACCGACTGATACCACACCTACCATCTACCTGTAAGACTGTTACCATAAGATATAGTTACACGCTCAACTCCTATGACCAATGACCTCATTATTCTCTCACACAATGTGAGAGGCCTTAACACCAATATCAAACGTAAGATAGCCCTTACCCAATATATAAAATTGAAAGCCAAGATCATCTTTCTCCAAGAGACACATTTCACACAAACCCTGATCCCTAAATACTGGCACCGACACTATCCAACCCACTTCCATTCCACAATAGAACAGAAAAAAAGAGGGGTCTCAATACTTTTGCATTCCTCCCTACAATTCGAAACTGATGAGGTCATAAGAGACACTGAGGGAAGGTTCCTCATTGTCAGGGGCCGCACACAAGGTATGAAAATCACACTCTGCAACGTATACGCCCCAAATGAAGGGCAACACACCTTTTTTCGACAGATCTCCCATATGTTAACACAATGGTCCCACTCCAGAATTATACTTCGTGGAGACTTTAACATTAATATCTCTACTCATTATTCTAAGACGATAACTAAACCCTCAAATAAACAACTTAGGCTATTATCCATAATGAAATCTATAAGAGAATCAATGTCAGAACATAACCTTCTGGACACATGGGAAACATTGTTTGGTAACACTACAGACCATACATTTTATTCACATGCCCACAACAGCTACACAAAATTGGATTATATATGGACTAGCCAGACCTTAATACCAAATATTATTACTTCTAATATCCACCCTTGTGTCTGGTCGGACCATTCGATAGTCCAACTATCCATGACAGGGCTAATTGATAATCAACGTCAGAAGTCCTGGACATTCGACCCCTCCATACTCCATAACAAACAATTTCACATTGAGTTAGGAAAATTAATGAAAGAATACTGGTCTACCAATGCAGATTCCACTGTTAACTCACTCAACCCATGGGCAGCACATAAGCCATTTATTAGGGGGATTCTGATAAAGGAAAAAGCTAGGATCACCACCATAGCTAACAGAAACATTAAACAACTTCACTCAGAAATCTCTACATTAGAAACCCAGCACAAAAACACGCTATCTAACATCACATTTAGATCCCTCCAGGCTAAAAGAAAACTTCTGTCAAAAATCTTAAACGACTCGGCGATGAGAGCCCTCCAAAAACTAAAAGCAAACTATTTTTTATACTCTAATAAGCCGGATAAATATCTAGCCAATAAACTTCGAAATAGAACAAAATTATATTCTATAACCAATCTATACACACAAGAGGGCACTCAGACGTCGAATCCCCAAGAAATAGCTAATATATTTGCAAACTATTACGAGTCACTATATGATGGGCAAAAAGTACTTCACACTGACAGGACACATAGACTATTATCTAGATTCTTAAATCAAGCTAACCTTCCCACAATCACCCCTGAGGAGAATGATATCCTCAATGCGGAGATTTCTGTACAAGAGATCCTCAATGTCATTAAGGAACTAAAAGCAGGCAAAGCGGCAGGCCCCGATGGCCTACCTGGCGAGTACTATAAGTTATTTAAAACACCCCTAATAACCCACCTACAGAAATTATACAATGACATCATGCTAGGTTCTGATATTCCCATTGATCTACTCCGAGCCAAGATCATAGTCATCCCAAAACCAGGAAAGGACCCTAGGTGGTGTAATAATTACAGACCCATATCGTTGATCAATCAGGATCTCAAGATCTTGACAAAAATCCTGGCAAACAGACTCCAGACGCTACTACCCCGCCTGGTCCACCCCGACCAGGTAGGTTTTATTAAGGATAGGGAAGCCCCAGACAACGTGCGTAGAACTATAGACCTAGCCGACCATCTGAAAAGGAAAGGAACGCCTTCTCTGCTCCTTTCACTGGACGCGGAGAAGGCGTTCGATCAAATAGACTGGACCTATATGTTCCAAATACTCACCACAATGGGTTTTGAGGGTTCCTTCATGAAAGCACTAAAAGGGATATATTCAAACCCTAAAGCAACGGTTAGTGCAGCAGGATACATGTCCAGGACCATAGATATAAAGAACGGTACAAGACAAGGTTGTCCCCTCTCACCACTCCTGTTCGCCCTGTGCATGGAACCACTAGCAGCAGCCATTAGAAACGCAAATGATATTAAAGGAGTAAAGATCCGTAACTCAGAATATAAGCTCTCGCTCTTTGCGGATGACGTCTTACTGACCCTGACAGACCCATTCAACTCCCTGACTAACCTTTATCAGATCCTACAAAATTTTGCAGAGATTTCGGGGTATAAGATAAATGTTGACAAATGTGAGGCCCTGCCACTAGCACTAACCCCCCATGTCAAAAAACTGATAGAAATCAACTTCAATATTAAATGGGTCAAGAGCTCGCTCACCTACCTAGGGACAAAAATCTCAGACATTCACGATGATTTGTACAAGCTAAATTATACCCCACTATTTCAATCTATTAGACGAGATCTTGGATCCTGGAGGAAGGGGACCTTCTCGTGGTACGGACGCCTTTCGTCCATAAAAATGAATGTGCTCCCGAGGATCTTGTACCTCTTTAGAGCACTGCCGATCAAGGTCCCCTCCTCGGAGCTCCAGAAACTACAATCAGAACTAATCTCATTCTTAAGAGGAGATGGTAATGCCAGGATAGCATCCCATATATTAACTAGACACCGACATCTAGGTGGAGTAGGAATGCCACACTTACAAGCTTACTATCTAGCAGCTAGGACAGCACAAGCCTCGCTCCTCCAGAAACCACTAAGAGAGATTCTCTGGACAAAAATAGAAACTGACAGTATAGAATTGGATTACACGGATGACCTTCTGTGGAACTCCAAGAAAGATATACACCAAGATAGCCGTAGCCTACCCTCAACATTAGATACACTTTCACACTGGGAACAATTAACTAAACACCCAACGATGTTGCCTCCAGGCACCTGGGTCAAACCGATCAGACTCCTGCTTCCCAAGGAAACTCACAACACATTAGATAAGTGGGCTAATAAAGGTCTTTACCGGGTGGCAGACTTTCTCAATCACTCACAAATCATTTCATTCAATCACCTTCAGGAGCTAATAACCCCACTCAAACTACACTGGTTCCTTTACCTCCAAATCTCTTCTGCCCTTAATAAGTATGATATCTCCCGTGGGAAGCACCCACCCACAGTTATGGAAAGAATATGCTCAAACCCGACTAGGGAAAAGCAGCTCATTTCTAAACTTTATATAGCAATTCAGGACACACATTACACTGAGAAATCGTCCATAGCGATAAAATGGGAAGAAGACGGGGCAGATCAGATTTCAAAAGATGAATGGGACCAATTATATTTCGAATCCTGTAAGGGGCTTATTAGTGCGGACCATAGGGAAAATACTATAAAAACAACATTTCGTTGGTATCTTACGCCCCTAAAAACATCACACTATTCAATAAATAAGTCCAAATTATGCTATAGAGGCTGTGGGATACAGGGCTCTTATAAACATATGTGGTGGGATTGCGAACCCATCAAAAATATTTGGAGAATGCTCAATGATCTCCTCAGTAAAGTTTTAGACGAACGAATAGTACTAACCATAGACCAAGCACTTCTTCATAAGCGATTGCCCAACCTGAACCCCACCATTAATAAATTCATTAAAATACTCTGCACGACCACTAGAGTATGCATAGCGAGGCACTGGAAGGAAGGTCCCCCTACTTGGAAAGAAGTACTAGACAAAATAAAAGACATATACACACTATCGGAAAGGGTAGCATGGATACAAGGAGACACTACACAGTTTAACAAAATATGGTTCTATTGGATAATACACTCAACAATGACAGTCAGGTGACAGAATCCACAAATAGAAGATTATGGTAAAAACTCTATAAACTAGATGCTCATAGTTATAATTTGGCCAAATGACGCACTCAGCTTAGACCCCAGACATAATTGAATGACAACACAGACATGATTTAATGTTTATTTGTATTCTTATTTTTGTTTTTATTTTCTTTTTCTTCTTTTTTTCTCTTTTTTATTTCTTATTTAGGTTTGTTAATGATCATTACTCATGATATCTATCATAGATCAATGTTAAGGATTTATGAGTTAAAAATGTTCCCATGTTGATTTAAGATGACACATTGTCTGAGGCACTGTAATAATTGCTCTCAGGATGTATATACTGTTATTTATGCTGTGATATGGAAATAAAAATAATTTCAACATAAAAAAAAAAAACACCCCAAACTAAAAGACCTAATAAAGAAATAAATCAGCTCTTTTGCTCACAAATAAATACAAAAGACCCATTAATATTACAACCCCCCACCCCCCAAACGCACAAAATAAAGAAAAACTATCTAAAAAAATCTACCCTTTGCCCTGAAAAAGGCGTTTATATTGGGCATTGCCCTGAAAAGGGCATTCAGCTCTTTTAAGAGTGCCCACCCTACTCTAAACCCCCCACCCCACAAAACCTTAAAAAACCCTAACTCTAACCCCTCTTTAGGTACTCACAGTTGTTGAAGTACTGCTTGAACGATCTCCCCGGCGGCTCCATCTTCATCCAGGCGGCATCTTCATCCAGGTGGCTCCATCTTCATTTATCGTGGGACTTGTATCTTCTTCATCCCTGTAGATGCGGAGCAGCGATGTGCGGAGGCGGAGGTCTAGGGCGAAGTCCGGAAGGAAATCCCGGTGGAGGTCCATTGATCTGACGTGGAGGTCCTCTTCATGCGATCGTCTGCCGCACACTGAGGATTGCAATGCAAGGTACCCCTTTTATACTGGGGGGCTACTATTGCATTCTTATTGGCTGAAAAATTTGAATCAGCCAATAGGAATTAGGGCTGCTAAAATTCTATTGACTGTTCAAATCAGCCAATAGGATTTAAGCAGCACTCATTCTATTGGGTGATTCGAATCAGCCTTCACCTTGAACCTTCGCCTGGACCTCCACCTCCGTGCATCGACTACTCCGCCTCCGCAGGGATTAGGATGATGCCGGTCCCGTGATGGATGAAGATGGAGCGGCCGGGATGAAGATCGTTCAAGCGGGATTTCAGCAACTGTGAGTACCTAAATAGGGGTTAGTGTTAGGTTTGTTTGGATAGCCAATAGGATTTAAGCAGTCCTAATTCCTATTGGCTGATTCAATTTTTTCAGCCAATAGGAATGCAATGGTACCCCCAGTATAAAATGGGTACCTTGCATTTCAAGCCTCAGTGTACGGCGGACAATCGCATGAAGAGGACCTCCACATCGGATCGATGGACCTCCGCCTTGAACCTTTGCCTGGACCTCCGCTCATCGACCGCTCCGCCTCCACAGGGATGAAGATAATGCCGGTCCCGTGATGGATGAAGATGGAGCTGCCTGGATGAAGATGGAGCGTCCAGGATGAAGATAGTTCAAGCGTGATTTCAGCAACTGTGAGTACCTAAATAGGGGTTAGAGTTAGGTTTTTATTAAGGTTTTTTGGGTGGGGTTTTTTTTTTTAGATTAGGGGTTGGGCAGTTCTTAAAAGAGCTGAATCCCCATTTAAGGGCAGGAAAAAGAGCTGAATGACCTTTTAAGGGCAATGCCCATACAAATGACATTTTCAGGGCAATGGGTAGATTAGTTTTTTAGATAGTTTTTTTTATTTTGTGGGTTTGGGGGGTGAGGGTTTGTAATGTTAGTGGGTCTTTGTATTTTTTTAAAAAAAAAGAGCTGATTTCTTTAGGGCATGTCCTACAAAAGACCCTTTTAAGGGCTATTGGTAGTTTATTATAGATTAGGTTTCTTTTATTTTGGGGTGTTTTTTTATTTTTTTTTATTAGAATAGGAATAATTGTGGGTTGTTTGGAGAGTGGGGGTTTGTATACTGTTAGGGGGTGTTTGTTTTTTCTTTTGTAGGAAAAGAGCTGATTTCTTTAGGGCATTGCTCTACAAAAGTGTTTACAAGGGTCTAGTTTATTATAGATTAGGGTTTTTTATTTTAGCGTGTTTTTTTTTAAAAAAAACGATATTAGAATAATAATAATTTTTATTATTTTGGATAATTTTGTTTGTTATTTTTTTGTAATGGTAGGTTTTTGTAAAAGGCAGCTTAGGTTTTATTTCACAGGTAAGTTTGTATTTATTTTAACTAGGTAGTTAGTAAATAGTTAATAACTATTTACTACCTAGTCTACCTAGTTAAAATAAATACAAACTTACCTGTGAAATAAAAATAAAACCTAAGCTAGCTACAATATAACTATTAATTATATTGTAGCTAGCTTAGGTTTTATTTCACAGGTAAGTATGTATTTAGTTTTAAATAGGTATTATTTAGTTAATATTTGTAACTAAAGTTAGGGGGTGGTTTAGGATTAGGATTACGATTTACGGATAGGGTTAGGTTTAGGGGTTAATAGTTTAATTTAGGTTGTTGTGAGGTGGGGGGCTGGCTGGTTTAGGGGTTAATAGGTTTATTTAGTGGTAGTGATGTGGGAGGTCAGAGGTTTAGGGGTTAATAACTTTATTTAGTGGCGGCGATGTCGGGGAGCGGTGGAATAGGGGTTAGTATCTTTATTATAGTGTGGTCGATGTTGGGTTGCGTAGGGAATAGGGGTTAATAACTTTAGTATAGTGGCAGCGATATTGGGAGCGGCAGATTAGGGGTTAATAGATTTATTTCAGTGGCAGCAATATCGGGAGCGGCAGATTAGGGGTTAATAACATTATGTAGTTGTCAGTAATGTCGGGGGCAGCAGATTAGGGTTGTTTAGGCGTGGGGTTTATTTTTTTCCCCATAGACATCAATGGGGCTGCGTTACGGAGCTTTTCATTCCGTGATCGCAGGTGTTAGGTTTTTTCTAACACTCTCTCCCCATTGATGTCTATGGGGAAAGCGTACACAAGCACGTCAAAGCAGCGCTTGTATTTTGTGCGGTATGGAGCTCAACGCAACCATATAGCACGCAGAAGCCGGCTTTTCTAAAACTTGTAATGGCAGCGTTATGGAGGGTGAAAAAAACGCAACTTTTGTTGCGTTCATTAAATACCCTCTATAGCGCAAAACTTGTAATCTTGGTGCATGTTCCTTATGACAATTTTCAACCTAAAATATTAAATTTGCTTATGTAATTACATTTTGTAGGTAATTGACGTATTGGGGGAAATGAGAGTTGATAGGCTCTGCAAATACCCTGCGAAAGCTTAACTGATTAATTCTAATAGATGTTGTCAGGGGCGAAACTACAGGGGGTGCAGAGTTCGCAGGTGCGACTGGGCCCCTGAGGGTGGGGGCCCAGCTTAAAAAATTTTTTTAATTTTTTTTTAATAATTTATTTTTTATAAAAAACGTTAACCTACCACTGCCTGCACTGATATCATGTGAGTGTGACATGACTACAGAGGTTAGTGTTTCTGTTTTACCCATTGGTGTTTATATGTGTGTGTGTGTGTGTATGTATGTGACTGTTTGTGTATGTTTGTGGAACCAGCAAATTACAGACCCTGTTACTACAGCATGTGTGGGAAGGGGGTAAACAGTGTCACTATACAGTACCACTATATACAGTATGGGGGGGTGGACCATGTCACTGACTACTGTGGTCACTTTATAAAGTACTGGGCGGGTAGGGTCAGGCGAGCCATCTCACCGGCAGATTACAAACTGTGTCACTAACTTACTATATACAGTAATAGTGGGTTAAATAGTGTCACTATATACAGTAATAGGGGGTCAGACCATCTCACAGACTGTAGGCACAGGGTACCTCCTTTTGCAGGCATGTAATCTGATTCACATTTTTTCTGTGTTAAATGTAAAAAAAATTATATATATATGTATTAAATTCACCTTTTTTTTCAAGGGGGGAGGGGTGGTGGTGGGGGCCCTTCTTAGATTCTTGCACCTGGGCCCTGTGGTTTCTAGTTACGCCTCTGGATGTTGTGAATGTAAAAGGGACACAATACTACATACAATGTATTTGTTCCATCTAAAGGAGGGCATTTCTAAGTGTATTACAGGGCTTTGTCTTTGAAAAATAGATATTTATTTTTCTGTGTTAATTGTCCGTGTCAGCCAGTGAGCCACAGATATTGTACCTAGGTATTAGTTGAGCTTGCTGTTCATTGACATTTTATACTAAATCTTTTTCATGCAAAGTATATGTTTAACTGTGTAACTATTTTTTTTTCTTATATATTATTGAACAGTTTTTGAATACAATGGGATATGCGTTCCATTTATGAAGGGCCAGACAGACAGGGGTGGACATCTCCTATCCCTCCAGCATCACAGCATTTAACATTGTACAATCCAAAGCATGTGCAACGCCCCCCCTGCTTGCGTGCAGCCAAACACGCTCGAGCAGGGGCTGTCAATCTCCTTGGTTGGAGATGTCCGGGGAGGGGGGGGGGATTGAGAAACACCACTTTACATGTGCTGTATCAAGTTAAGACAAGGCACTCTCCAAAGCTGCATTCACAGGTTCTTAAAATGGAGCCCAATGTCCTGGTAAAGGAAAGTCAAGCTTAACTTGGATGATTTAGATAGAGCACAAACATTTAAGACACTTTTAAGTTCACTTCTGTTTTCAAGTTTAGCTTTGTTATCTTGATATCCTTTGTTAAAAAATAAAATTTACATATCCTACACTACTGGGAGCTAGCTGGTGATTGGTGGCTACACATTTTTGTCTCTTATCATTGGCTCAGAAGATGTGTTCAGCTAGCTCCCAGTAATGCATTGCTGCTCTGGAATTGACTTTAACTATGAGTTTAATCTCTTCTGAGAGATTATATACACGCAACTGTGTAATAATAAATATTCTAACAGAACACTTTCTTTTTGCACGTTTATGTCCCTGTAAGTAAATGAAGTGTTTTTGTATTCCAAAGACATCTAAAAAGTTTAAAGCAAGGTGCTTAAGATGCTGATTATATGGCTCAGAACATAAATAAATTGGCTCATTGAACCTCAAAATCCTACCAATGAGATAATCAAAAGAAACAGGAGAAGCGAAGATGGCTGAGGGATGCTGTTGAAAGGAAGAAGTACCAGAGAAGGATATAAAAAGACCAGTTAGTGAGACAGGAACCCTAGAGAGGGTAATTCACAGGGTGAGTGAGTTAAGGGTTTGCTAGAGGAGGGGATAGTCACAAACATCGGCGGTGTAGTAGACATAGGGAGAAGGGAATAGTGAGTAGGTCTATTGTGACATTAAGCCTTTGTTTAGTTGCAATCAAAAACTGTAAAAAAACATTTAATGTTAAAGTTGTAATTTCTTCATATCATAAATATTTTAAAATGATTTTATTATAAATGATTTCATAGAAATATTTTTAGAATATGATGGGGATATTTATTGCCCTTTAAAACTAATAAAACCCCCAACTTCCCCTTTGTTACTGTTTTATTAACTGTAAACTTAAATGTTTATCAACAGCTATGGCTTCAGCTATCACCTCTATGCTGATGATACCCAGATCTACCTTTCCACCCCTGCACTCTCTCCTTCTGTTAACTCTCACATCAGCGTCAGCGACTGCTTATCTGGCATTTCCTCCTGGATGGCCTCTCACCACCTAAAAATAAATATGTCCAAGACCGAACTACTTCTAATTTCCCACTCTAGCTCCACTCCAGTCTCTAATTTTTCTATCACTGTTGGCGGCACCATTATCTCCCCATCACCCCAAGTCCGCTGCCTCTGAGTCATGCTAGACTCAAATCTGTCCTTCATTCCCCACATCCAACTGCTCTCTTCATCCTGCTGCAACCACCTACGCAATATCTCCAAAATTCACCCGTTTCTGAGTGCTGAAACTACCAAACAGCTCATCCACTCCACTCCCTGGTAATTTCCCGACTTGACTACTGTAACAAATTACTAACTGGCCTCCCTCTCTCCAGCCTCTCTCCCCTCCAATCTGTCCTAAATGCATCTGCCAGGCTAATCCACCTCTCTCGACGCTCTGTTTCTGCTGCGCCTCTCTGTGAGTCCCTTCACTGGCTCCCCATTCACAACAGAGTTAAATTCAAAATTCTCACCCTGACCTACAAAGCCCTCACCAATGCTGCCCCACCCTACCTGTCCTCACTCATCAACAAATATACTCCTGCCCGTCCCCTAAGATCCAACAACGACCTGCTTCTTGCGTCCTCTACCATCACCTCCTCTCATTCTAGACTACAGGACTTCTCTCATGCGGCACCAACCCTCTGGAACGCACTTCCTCGAAATGTCAGACTTGCCCCTAACCTCTCCTCCTTTAAACGTTCCCTAAAGACCTTTCTGTTCAGGGAAGCTTATCACCCGACTTATTAACAAACTAACTTAACTAACAGTTGCCCTCTATCTCCTCACTAATATAATTCTCACCTCTGCAGTCCCCACCTCCTGTTTCCAATCCTCCGACCCATCTAGATTGTAAATTCCCACGGGAACAGGGCTCTCAATTCCTCCTGTATTTGTCTGTAAAATTTTGTGTCTTATCATATATATATATTGTTTCTCCACTGTACTGTTATCCTTGTACCCATGGGCAGAGCTGCAGAATCTGTTGGCACTTTATAAATAAAGAATAATAATAATAATATTCTAGTTATATGAATTTGTTACAGAGTGCTTTGATAATGAATCAGTGCCATAAAACATATTTTTTTGTGTGTGTACCCTAGTCTTTGCTCTGTTTGACCCATTTTGCTTACAACAGTTACCCAGCAGGGTGGTGAAGAACCTTTGTAGTAAGATTAGGCCCAGATCTGTGTAATGAAACACTTCCATGTAGCAATTGTAGACAACATGGCTGCCTTAGGGGGGAAATATCACAAGCCCATTTTGTTTCCTGCAACAATTTAAGCACCTTGGAAAGTATAGCCCAACATATTTGTTTTATTTCTCCCATATTGCATTTTTTTTTAATAGCACAAACCTGTAACTCACACATGTTGTATCTCAACATATTATGTGAGCCTAGTATTAACCAAATGTATAATGATTTATAATAAAAAATAGGCATTTCAGTCTGGTAAGAATCAACCCCTATCCAATGTTACACCTAAATGCATTAATATTCTTACTTTTGAGTTTAAGGATACATTTAATAAAGGTTTTAAACAATGCAAAATTATTTATTTTTGTATCTCATCTTTGTAGTTTTTATTTATTTTTATAATGGCACAATGTTTTTCTGGTGAATACTGATTTGTAAGCTGCAGGTGCCAGGCCTGGCAGCAATTCTGAAGTTTCTGCCCAATCAATTCTTTTTTTTTTTTTTTTTATATATATCATTCATCCAGTTCCAAACACAGAATTTATTTTTTAGAAAAAGGGAGAAGAGTGCCAGGAGAAGCAGTATCATTTATTTCTAAGTGTAACAAGCCAGGAAAATACACTTATCTCCAGTATGTATCTCGTCTTATAAACCATGTTATAAAAATATTTCTATTTTATTGTGCAGTAGTGTGGCTGTCTTTATAATTGAATAATATGATGGGGATATTTATTGCCCTTGAACCCCAACTTCACCTTTGTTACTGTTTTATTGACTGTAAACTTAAATTGCAATATTTTACAAGGCCGTAATAAATTGTAGTTGTATTACATTGATTGCAAGACTGTAGTCCACTTACACTCTAATGGTGGTGAGATACATTGTCACATTTATGCAAAGAGATGTTTATGAGAGAAGCCATCTTCTTGCAAATGAAAATCCAGATCTGCTGAGGAGAAATCTGAGCTGGATATTGGCATATTTTCTGTGTACATCTCAACTTAAAGGAACAGGAAACCCCAACATTTTCTTTCATGATTTGGATAGAACATCAAATTTTAAACAACTTTCCAATTTACTTATATTAGCTAATCACAAGAGACAAGTGTGTGCTGGCACCAATCAGCAGCTAGCTCCCACTAGTGACGGATATGTGTATATTCTTTTTCAACAAGGGATACCAAGAGAACAAAGCACATTTAAAAATAGAATAGGAGCTGAAACTGAGTCGTGATCTGTGATCACAATAGGATCTTGTGATGTGTGTCAGGTGTAAATTGTGAGTGATTTATCTATAACAATTGTATATAAAAAAATTGCAAAGATTGGCAAACAGAGGAAGACCTTGCACGTGCAAAAAATGATAAAGTGAACACTTAGTGAGTGCAAATTGTGAGTACAAATATGCAATGAAAAAATACAGTAAAAAATCAATAAAAAAAAAATACATCAAAAATATATATCAAAAAAGGTTTGCTTTACAAAAAATATGTGTATCACAAAAAATAAAGGTGAACAACGGTGATTGAGTCAATGCTATATATATGATAATGTTAAGTCAGTAAGTTATCCAATTTGAAATAAAAAACTTGAAGTGAAAAACAACTTGAAATAAAAAACAAAGTCAAACTTGTTTCTTGGCGGTGAGAATTCCAGTGATGAGAATCTTGCTGGATCCGGGTGGTCTCTCTGTTATCCGATTTAGTCCCTATTGAGGTATCCTGTGAAAATGTAAACAAAACGTCCAAACTTTGTATAAAAGATTGAAAATGAGCTTACCAGCTAATAGTCAACGCGTTTCAGCCACTTCAAGGCCCTTCAAGTAATAAAGAAAGGTTTAAACAGAGCAGGGTTCAGCAACGGATTTGAAAATTTTGACTCAATCACCCAATCCAAGGGGGTAATCCCTTTTTTCCCAAAAAGGCTTCAAATTATTAGACAAAAACTTTAGTGAAGAAAGAAATAGTTATCTTTTGTAGAAGCAAAATTCAAACCTCTGTAACCTCTGTAAATAATAATGTTGAGGGGGAAAATAAATAAAAGTTACTTTATTGTTTACATTACTAAAAATGTATATTCCAAAAAGGACACCATAGTTAGAGACCTCTGACGCGTTTTGTGCAACAAACAATCCGCTTTATCAAATAGGAGTCTGTCAGAGATAGCATAAAAACCTTGTGCAGTGAAGGGAGTAAATAGTGCAGCGATGGCAGCAAAAGTGTAAATATATATGTACATGATTATATGTCAATAAAGTCTTTAACTTGCTCTGTCTATAATGCAAATAGTTAATCTGCTTGAAAGTTTCCTCCTGATGTGTTTCAATAGCAGCTGCATCTGGGAGTTCCACTATCACCAATGGAAAAGAAGGATAAAAATTTGTATTTGTAGATTCCAGAAATCAGCGCTCATAGAATGGAGAAAAAAAAAGAAAAAAACAACTTATGGTGTAGTATGACAATATAGAATTATAAACAATGGTGTGTATATAAAGAAGGTGCTCACCCTTTTTAACCTCAGACATATGATATGATATTTACATTGAGGTGACGTAGATCCCTGTCTGTGTTAAAGATGTGTATTTTCCGTCAACCTCCATCCTTGTCAGGTGTGTTGATTACACTTGTGCACTTCTCAGAGTATGGTAATATCTCCCAGTGGATCTCTCAGGGGGTAATGTACCCTTCCTTTCTTTTAAACCTCCTGCTAAAAAATGGAGTATGGTCTTTTCTTTCAATAGCCTCTCAAGGTATGGTAATGAGTCTTCTCCTCTATGGAGTATGGTAAACTTCCTTGAGTTGTATTATTCAGTTTTTTGGAGTATTGTACAAAAAAAAAGACTTATTGTACACAAAACTGGAAATTGTATTCAATGGGTATATAATAGATGCTTGCGAATAAAGTAAAAAACCTAAAAAACTTTATTATTTGCGATATAAAAACACAAGGAATACCCATGGATGAGTGTTAGCAAACACAATATTTCACCAGAAAAATCTTGGTAGTACTGTCCTTGTAGTGTGATTCTGGTTAAAAACAGATTGTTCGGGGGGGCGGAGCTAACCGCAGAGACGAACGGTCGCAGTTTTAGTGAGCTCTGTGACAAATTTTTCATTTGAAGTAATTTAAACACTAATAACTTATAGATACCCACTACCCTTTGTTATAGGGAAATACTGTAACACCTAGTGCCGCTAAAGGGAGCAAACAAAGAGTGCGAGGCTGAACAGTGAGGTGCCGTTCAAAGCTGACACAGTGAGAGGGGACTGAGGCCTAACTAAACGCAGTGGCGCACCATCCGAGCCGATAGCCATAGAAACATCGCCCCTAAGTCCAGAGGGTCGGGGCTCCGCTCTGGACATATAGTGCGATCGGTGGATGTGACTGCAAGAGGTGCGACTCACAATTTAAACCATAACGGCAAGTGGAGGTAAGGGTGGTGACTGGCTCTACATAAGAGCCTTAGCCTGATAGTACCACTAAGTGAGGGTGATGGAGTCCTGATCCACACATCTCGGGACCCAGGATAACAAGCAGTGAATGGGAAGTTCAATTCACCATCCCGGTGCAGGGTGAACTTGTGAGAACTAGATCAAGACTAACATTAAGCAAGTGGCGCGAAAGTCGGCCATCTTTTCCCTACCCTATAGTGAAGCATAGGGCCAGCTTGCAACAGGTGGGCATTATACTCTAGGCGAATTGCCCAATATTAATGACAATCTCCATTATCTCTGGGACTGCAGCACTTATCTGACTAATACTTTGAGGTTCCCTAGAAACCCCAGTTACTCACGGGCCTCATACCTGCACAATAATCTTTGTTTTCCTCTCTGGTGCCTTATTGACATTCTTATTGATATAGGCCCGGGTCACACCCTGGAAAATTGTGTATCACTTGCCTCCATTATAAAGTAATAGCACCTCTGTAACGGTTTGCAGCAAATAAAGGCAGAATATAGCAACCACTGGCTCTGCAGCACTGAAGGCTCTGAAGAGGTCTGCTGTTCTCTAATAGCCCAGTCTCTGGTAGGCACATACCTGATAAGACCCATATTACCTACATAGCTGGGATACATTTTGACCTTTGATCAGCATATCTATGGGGTGGCTGAAACACAATTTCTTTACCATATTTACAACACGCAACAACAACCCTATGGTCCTGCCTGTTGCTCAGGTTAAAATGGAAGATATGGGGTCTTTAATATGGACCAAACAAAAAGGGAAACATGCCAAGCACCCGAAAAATAGTATAAAAATGCACTTTATTGGTATTCCATCATTAAAAATTATTACAAAAAAGAGAGAGAATGTGGGGGAACCCCCAAGAAAAGCAGACTAACGCGTTTCGGCTAGGAGAGCCGTACTCATAGTCCCTAAAACAGCTAATGTCACACTGGTTTAAATACCCAGTGTTCTATTGCAATTGGTTGGTCAGTCAATTGAAATTTAAAGGTACATCGCCTTTAAAAGCTAAAGCGCTGTTGTACTTGGCTTTGCATAAATAGTATTATCAAAACAGCCTTTATAATTTCATTAAATGACCAAATGGGGGCATAGGTTGATCTTTATAAGAAAAATTTAAATTTAAAAATGTAGTATTTTCACAAAATAGTAATCAAGTAAGTTAATTAGTTAAATATCGTAGGCTTTAGATAACAATGTATTCACTTATATTAAAAACATACAACAGTACATTTTGACGAAATATAAATAGAAAGATACACTTAAATTAAATTATTTAACCCCTTAATGACCACAGCACTTTTCCATTTTCTGTCCGTTTGGGACCAAGGCTATTTTGAAATTTCTGCTGTGTTTGTGTTTAGCTGTAATTTTCCTCTTACTCATTTACTGTACCCACACATATTATATACCGTTTTTCTCGCCATTAAATGGACTTTCTAAAGATACCATTATTTTCATCATATCTTATAATTTACTATAAAAAAAATATAAAATATGAGGAAAAAATTGAAAAAAACACACTTTTTCTAACTATGACCCCCAAAATCTGTTACACATCTACAACCACCAAAAAACACCCATGCTAAATAGTTTCTAAATTTTGTCCTGAGTTTAGAAATACCCAATGTTTATATGTTCTTTGCTTTTTTTGTAAGTTATAGGGCCATAAATACAAGTAGCACTTTGCTATTTCCAAACCATTATTTTTCAAAATTAGCGCTAGTTACATTAGAACACTAATATCTTTCAGGAATCTCTGAATATCCATTGACATGTATATATTTTTTTTTAGTAGACATCCCAAAGTATTCATCTAGGCCCATTTTGGTATATTTCATGCCACCATTTCACCGCCAAATGCGATTAAATACAAAAAATCGTTCACTTTTTTACAAATTTTTTCACAAACTTTTGGTTTCTCACTGAAATTATTTACAAACAGCTTGTGCAATTATGGCTTAAATGGTTGTAAATTCTTCTCTGGGATCCCCTTTGTTCAGAAATAGCAGACATATATGGCTTTGGCGTTGCTTTTTAGTAATTAGAAGGTTGCTAAATGCCACTGCGCACTACACGTGTATTATGCCCAGCAGTGAAGGGGTTAATTATGGAGCATGTAGGGAGCTTTTAGGGATAATTTTAGCTTTAGTGTAGTGTAGTAGACAACCCCAAGTATTGATCTAGGCCAATTTTGGTATATTTCATGCCACAATTTCACCGCCAAATGCGATCAAATAAAAAAAACTTTAAATTTTTCACAATTTTAGGTTTCTCACTGAAATCATTTACAAACAGCTTGTGCAATTATGGCACAAATGGTTGTAAATGCTTCTCTGGGATCCCCTTTGTTCAGAAATAGCAGACATATATGGCTTTGGCGTTGCTTTTTGGTAATTAAAAGGCCACCAAATGCCGCTGCATTTCACACGTGTATTATGGCTAGCAATGAAGGGGTTAATTATGTAGCTTGTAGGGAGCTTGCAGGGTTAATTTTAGCTTTAGTGTAGAGCTCAGCCTCCCACCTGAAACATGAGACCCCCTGATCCCTCCCAAACAGCTCTCTTCCCTCCCCCACCCCACAATTGTCCCCGCCATCTTAAGTACTGGCAGAAACTCTGCCAGTACTAAAATAAAAGCTATATTTGGGCTTTTTTGTGTGTTTTTTTTTAGCATATTTACATATGCTGCTGTGTAGAATCCCCCCTTAGCTCCCAGCCTCACTGATCCCCCACCAAACAGCTCTCTAACCCTCCCCCTCTGCCTTAATGGGCGCCATCTTGGGTTCTGGCAGCTGTCTGCCAGTACCCAGTTTAGTAAAAAAATGTGCCTTTTTTTTTTTTAAAATGCCCTTTTCTGTAGTGTAGCTTCCCCCCCCCAAGATCAACCCCCACCCCTTCCAGATCCCTTAGCTGTTTATTTACAGCTTTAAAAACTTTTTATTTTTTTACTTTTCACAGTTTATTTTTCTGTAGTGTAGCGGTTCCCTCCCGCTCCCGCCCCGTGCACGTGCCCGCCCGCCGCCCCCCGTGCACGTGCACGCTCCCATGCGCGCTCCCGCCTGTCCCGCCCCCGATCCCGCCCCCCTCCACTCCACTCGGCACATCGATGGCCGCCCACCCGCCTCCCAGACTTGCTCCCACCCACCAACGATACCGGCCACCAATATCCGGTGCAGAGAGGGCCACAGAGTGGCTCTCTCTGCATCGGATGGCCAAGGGGGGTTATTGCAGGATGCCTCGATATCGAGGCATCACTGCAATAACCGGAAAGCAGCTGGAAGCGAGCAGGATTGCTTCCAGTTGCTTTCCAGACCAAGGACGTACGCCACACGTCCTCGGTCATTAACTGTATTTTTTTTGAGGACGTGTGGCGTACATCCTTGGTCATTAAGGGGTTAAAGAGACAGACTGTTTGCAAGACAACACGCTGGATATACTAGCCAGGCATTGGTTTAATTAAGGGAAACCCGATGACAGTATGTATACTATAATACTATAATTGAATACAGATATGCGCATATGAATACTGAGACTTAACAGATATCTTGATACATTCCAGAGGGTAATATAAGGAAGTTTGTTTTCCGGTTGAAAATCACAGCGGGGCATTTTTCTAAAGACTAGTTGGGACTCTCTCTTTTTTCATCTTTAATATGGTTCTGGCATTATGTGAATATATATTGAGGAGCTGGGTCTCTAGGGCCGGGGCATAAAGCTGCATGTTAAACTGCTGTTAATAAAGACATATAACTTAAATATCCTGCTGAGGGGTCTCTGCTGTTCTTTACTTACCACCATCACTGGTCCCTAACTAAATATTTTCTGCTTCTACCATGCCACAGGGTTCTAGAAGGAAAACTGCCAACCCTTCAGAATACAAAAAATCGGGGGGCGGAGCCTACAGCTGTTGCGGAAGGACGTATATGTGAAGAGCTCCTGATTCTTACTTGGGTTTAACTATATATTTTTATTCAAAAAACACAAATATTGTGCTGGACATCTTTGCTAAAGTGCTCTACGATACCCTAGAGGAGTTGGTGAGATAATACTACATTAAAGGATCTTCCTATGCTCCTCAGCTAGACCGCATGGAGACCGAACACATCGCAAACAGACCTCTCTGGTGACTCTGTCTAACTTTGTAGTCAAGGCTGCCGCATATT
This sequence comes from Bombina bombina, assembly GCF_027579735.1. NCBI lineage: Eukaryota > Metazoa > Chordata > Amphibia > Anura > Bombinatoridae > Bombina > Bombina bombina. The sequence goes on from NC_069503.1 coordinate 1,015,204,097, forward strand.
TTACCCCCCCCCCCCGAGTTTCTACGGATTCCGGGTTACTAGCAACTCAAAGTAGTTGCCCCTTCCTTATTTAACCATCTAAAAGTTATCTGCCTCTTGTAACATGAGTGCTTGATTTCTACCCTTGAAGGAAATGGTAACCGTATTGCTAACAAGCTACTACTGCGCACATTTTGAACATGGAGGCGCTGGACAAGTGGGAATACACAGTGACCCAGCTGGTACACAACCATTTTCAAAGTCTAGAGGAAGAGCTTGGTAAACTCCTCAATCTACATGGATCTTTTGGGCCGCCAACAAGGGAATACACTGGGGTCCAACAAGCCGTCAGGACAAGGCCGGACAGCATAACGTCCCTCCACTTGTGCAGCCTGACAGATACAACACTTTCCACAGAAGGGTCTATACCTACCTCAGCTTCAGACCGGAAGACTCGAGGTGGTAATGGGGAGTCAAGTGCCTGTGAAAACCTCAGGCCGAGAGTTGCTGTGGGTCTGGATGCTGGAGGGGGGACTGCCTCCCAGGTTCCCGCTCGAGTAATTCAGGCCAAGCTACCCCAAACTAGGGCACATCGATCCGGAGCTCTGGCTCTGAGTCAAACTCCCTCTCTGTGGCTGGACTTAATTGGAACACAAGAAATGAACACTGCTTAATTTCGCATTATTTCTTTAAATTTCATGCTGCATTCTTTTGGATATTCGTCTCGTTAAAACAAGACAAATTTCTGCATTTTGGTTTTCAATTTTAAAACATTAAAGCAATTGCTCAAATTCCTATATCCTAAAATCTTAAAATATGTATTTTCTAGGTTTGTCTGTTTTGTAGATAATCAACCAAGTCCAGGGGGACAATTTATCAAGCTCTGAAGACCACTGCTCCATAACCTGTCTGCCTGCTCTGAGGCGGCGGACAGAAATCAAACCGATCGAATACGATCAGGTTGATTGACACCCCTGCTAGTGGCTGATTGGCTGCGAATATGCAGGGGGCGGGATTGCACCAGCAGTTCACAAGCCATGTTTAACCCCTGCAAAGGATCAGCATGTCCCAAGTGGCACTTTAACTATGTGTTTAACAAATTAGAGGATATGATTCTATCACTATAATGATCATTTAGCTAATTAAAACAGCTTATAATGGGCTAGATTACAAGTGGAGCGATAAATAACCAGCCATTTCAAATGCGGTAGCAATTAGCGCTCAAAAAATTAACAAGGGGTCAGACCTCGGTTATTTTTGTTTAAAATGTGCCCCAAAATACAGTTTGTAGTGCTTTTTTAAAAATAAAAAAAAGTATCATTTTTTATTTAAAAAAAAATAACTACCCTAGGCAGTTTTTAGGGGTTAAAGTTGGTGGGTGTGGGGTGTTAGAAAAAAAATGGCATTGAAAAGTGCCTTTACATAGTGGTCTATGGGAACTGTGTGTTCCCAGTAAATATATGTATAAGCTTATATACATATATAGTTACACTTTGCTGCCCATCGCTACATGACTTCCTCTCTTCGCTGTGCTAGTTCTCATGTAGTGTCTCAGTGCATGAGAACAAGGCTCCCGTTGGAGCCTATGGAAGTGCGCTCTCGTGAGCGCAATGCTTCAGTGCAATGCGAATGTCAGGTCGCGTTCGCATTGCACTTAACTCGAAAAACTAGCGCAAAAAAAGTGGAGCGCAAATATCGCTTTAGTGAAAGATATATTTTGCGCTCCACTTGTAATTTGGCCCAATATGACGTTAGAATATGTTAGAGTAGGGATTTACATAACATAAATAAATGCCTTTTTGGAGATTATGTAGGTTTATCTGATAACTCAATGTCATTTGGGGACAATACAAAGTTTACAAACTACCTGAAAGAAAAATAATCACAAGCTGGATTTCAGAGATCTCCTGCTGGGGGTTTCTCATCAAAGACACAAGGTTCTAAAAGATAAATCTAAAGATTTTGCTGTTACACACACAGTAGCTAATGTCAAATAAAGGGTAATAAAAAAATTGGCATATTTTTTTTTAAACTTTGGATTGGCTGAATAAGCTTAAAAAATATATTGTATATTCATTCTCATACTATGAGGCCTATTTAACAAATGTCTGTCGGACCTGATCCGACAGACATCGCTGAATGCGGAGAGCAATACGCTCTCCGTATTCAGCA
>NC_069503.1:1015908747-1015921247 GCF_027579735.1 Bombina bombina
GACATGTGGTGTGGCTGTTTCAAGATGCACAATAAGGAGGCACTTGAAGAAAGATGGGCTGCATGGTCAAATCGCCAGAAGAAAGCCATTACTACGCAAATGCCGCAAAGTATCCTGCTTACAATACACCAAACAGCACAGAGACAAGCCTCAAACCTTCTGGCACAAAGTCATTTGGAGTGATGAGAGACCAAAATTGAGCTTTTTGACCACAACCATAAACGCTACATTTGGAGAGGAGTCAACAAGGCCTATGATGAAAGGTACACCATTCCTACTGTGAAACACGGAGGTGGATCGCTGATGTTTTTGGGATGTGTGAGCTACAAAGGCACAGGAAATTTGTTCAGAATTGATGGCAAGATGAATGCAGTATGTTATCAAACAGAACAGCTCATTTTCCACTTCTTGATTAGAGTTTGAACACTGCTGATTTGCATTCTCAATTCCTTGGATATATTTTTATATCCCTTTCCTGTTTTATACAGTTCAACTACCTTTTTCCCGCAGATCCTTTGACAATTCTTTTTCTTTCCCCATGACTCAGAATCCAGAAACGTCAGTGCAGCACTGGATGAAAGATGCAAGGGTCTGTCAGGAGTCCAGAAACTCATTGACCTTTTATACACACACACTAATTACAAGCAAACAGATCACAGGTAAGGATGGTTACCTTTAATAGCCATTCAAACCCCTTTGTGTCAACTTGTGTGGATGTTATCAGGCCAAAATCACCAGGGTATGTAAACTTTTGATCAGGGTCATTTGGGTAGTTTCTGTTGTCATTATGATTTAAAAAGAGTAAACACAGTTGATTGATAATAAATGGCTTCAGCCAAACTCTAACCATGAGTGAAAGAAAAGTTTTTGTGTTATCATTCATATTCTCTGAAAAATGGCCAAGAAATCATAAATTCTGCCAGGGTATGTAAACTTATGAGCACAACTGTGTGTGTGTGTGTATATATATATAGTGTGTGTCTGTGTGTGTAGCAACCAATCAGAAGCTAGAATCTAGGTTCTTTGCTGCTCCTGAGCTTACCTAGATAAATCTTTCAGCAAAGGATAACAAAAGAAGGTAGCTAATTAAATAATAGCAGTAAATTGGAAAGTTGTTTAAAATTGTATACTCTGGTCTAAATCATGAAATACTTTTTTGGGGTTTCATTTCCCTTTCAAGGCTGAACAACAGGCACTGTACCCTGTTAAGGGTTTAAAAATTATATTTGTCACTCACTTCCTAGAAAGGCCAAAAAGCAAACTCCCTAACCTAGGTTTTCAAAATGCTGCAAATTAAATTACCAGTTTTAGCATTTTGTAGCATTTTGAATAGCGTGGTTACAGAATTTGCTTTTAGGCCTCTGAGAGGAGCATAGGACAAGCACTATTTTTATACAGAAGCAAGATTTGTTTAATGCTTCTTTAAAAGGACATTGTACACTAGATTTTTTTTTTGCATACAGGTTTTGTAGATGATCCATTTATATAGCCCATTGGGAGTGTTTTTGTAAAAATGTATAGTTTTGCTTATTTTAAGACTCCTAACTAAGCCCCAAAGTTTTAGATGTATACGGATGTCTACAGACTCCTGGTTGTGTAATGGGTCTTTTCATATGGGGGGAAGGGGGAGAGTCTGCCTGTTTCTGCTTTCAAGCCCCTTTCATGGGGTGTCCCAGCCTAACCACATCAACAGTGTTCAACTTGGAGCTTCTAAGTAAGTTTTTAAAAGGTTTTTTTCTTAATGTTTATATCAGTATCTGTGCATATTCTTCTTTATAGTAGTGTCTATTACATGCAGTTTAATTACAATTGATGTATGCTGTCCCTTTAAGATTTATGTATACTTTTTAGCCTTCCCGAAAGAGCTAAATTCAAAGAAGGATATCTAATTTGCTTCCTTCTTTTGGTATCCTCTGTTGAAAAGCATACCTAGATAGGCTCAGAAGCAGCAATCCACTACTCAAGAGCAGCAATGAAAGCTGCTGATTTGTGTTTGCTATATACGCACTGATTATTTTAAAAGGCCACTCTTGGACATTACACCGATGTACCGCATACACAGTTATAGTAGGTAGCATAAAATGAAGTGAGATCACTCTTGGATCTCATATGAGGAACCTCGTTATTTTATTATTATTATGAAATATCGTGATCTATTATTTACAATTTTTAAACAGCTATAAAGATAGAACTCAACTCTTGAAATTACTATATAACACAGGTGGAAGGGATAATATAAGTTGGTAAGGAGGTGGATAAACCTCTAGTTGAAATTCTGAGCACTTTTTTGTTTCTAAGCCACATAAGGTGATGCTGGCCAAAGCCATGGGGCTGCAATAATTTAAAGGAGACATATATGAGGATCCGTTAGAATGTGAGCAATATTTTCCTCAATTAGGAACTATTCTATAATTGGTCATGTACAAGTAGTTTTTTCAACCAGAAGACTGAGAGCCTGCCACAAGGGTATGGGCCCTATACCCCGTGGAGGGAAACCCAGTACATTATTCTTTGAAGTAGAGGTAACTTATCATTATAAACCTAGTGGTTAACAATCTCACTAGGTTAATGTATACTAAAACATAGCCCTCTTAACACATTGTTATGCACAGTAGTTATAAACGTTTCAACAAAAGATAAATATTATCACAAATGACATAACTTGTAGGTTAAATGACTCAAGTTTAGCTAGATCTGTATAAGCAAACACAAATAGCCATCAAAATAGTACACTGAATATTCTAGTAGGCACATAGAAAGATCTATGCGTGTAATATATACCTAGACAACAGCATTATGGGAGAAAGAAGTGTTTGTCAGTTTATAATTGAAAGGCCAAAAAAATATAAAAACTAGTAGTATGTCAGCCTAATATCACTGTTTGGCTAAGTCAGTTATATACTGGGAACAAATACAAGATGTAATCCTATATCCCTTTTATGATGTATCAAAGATAGTGAGTGAGCTTATTTCTAAAAGCTAGCTAACTATGCATATGTGAGAGGCTACGGCTTATAGAGATTAATAGGTAGAATACTGAGAGCAAAAGAGGTAGCTAGAAACCCTGGTAAAGTAGGCAGGCATCATCATCATGTCTAGTGTCCCCCCCGGAGGCCCCCCAGAACAACACACCAGCAGGGGATCTGATACCCTGCTATTGCAATGCTTGCACCTAGATCTTCAGGGACACTACAGTAGAGGAAATTACGTATACTCTGCAATAAAGCGAGTAAGACCTGTGACAGTAGATGGTGTAACCCAGTAATCATAATCACACATTAGTTAAAGACATTTGTAAACAGTACATCAGGAATGAACTCAATAAACAGTGAGTTGGAAACAAAATGGGATATGAACCATGCTCGTGCAAACACATTATAGACCCTGCAGAAATAGCAACAGTCATGGCACCTTGCTGTGTTTCTAACCCCATGCGTTTGGCAGAAAAGTCTCAGAGGGAACATCGGGACCCTTTTTCAAGAAGGCTATGAAAAATTTCAAGTAGATGAAAAGTAAAAAAAAGGGTCGTAAAACAGATTTATTTTCCACTGGGGCTCTAGCCAATTCCTGAGCGATTGAGACGGAAACCGATGAGAGATGTTCCTAGAGTCGTGAGAGTCAAAAATGTCCCAAGAGCAGTAAATACTCAGCGGAGGTGCTGCATATGAGAAAACCTCTTTAGTTTCTGTGCCCTCCCATCTTTCAGATCCATCTGGTAAATTTAGGGTTAACAGTGCTCTTGGCAAGCGCCCCTCCGTGAAGCATGCAGCTTGCTTGTCTTGTATGCCGATTTAGTGCTTTTGTTTTAGTAGCCGCCATCCTAGCCGCCTGTATAATCCGGGCTTTCATTTTGGGTATAATCATCTGATCAGGGCCAGTAGCTGGTTTTCTGTGTGCCGTTTTTATAAAGTTAGCTCTTAGCCAGCATCCTATGCCTCCGTTTTCTTTGTGTAGTCAGGTATTGCATTCTCTTTATAGTTGCTGGTAGTTGCTTTGTTCGAGGGAGCGACGTGGTGTCACACACTACGACTTTGTTTGGGGTCCTCACTTTAGTATGTGCTCCATTGTAAGTGATATGTCTATTACTTGTCAGCTCCTGGGTTATTATCATGTGCAGATGGCTTTCCAGGTTCCCGAAAATGCTCTGCTAGTAGCGATCTAATATTAGACCCCCAAGTATCTACCACCTCCGTAATGGAGGGTAACAGCTCCACTATGTGTCCCGGACAGTCACTGCTTACTTGGCAGCGTTTAGTATGAGGGTTAACAGAGTGGCACCGTGTTAGCCGTTTAAACTGATTGAGACAAGAGTGAGAGTTTTTTATCCTATTACAGGATATCGTAACCCCGGAGTTCGGGGGGGGGGGAGGGTTATTGTACGGCAGCCCAAGACCTACGCTCCATAACCTCCACAGGGTCCCCTTCTGTTACTTAACTTAGTGCGTGAATGCAATAGTTTGCAAAGATGGCTTCCAGGCCCATGGAGAAGTCTGTCGTATAGCTGATTTAAAGAGCGTAGGCAGGAACACTGTCAAAACCTCCACTCTTAAAGTATATCTGTTCTCAGAGATGTATATCTGCTCCAAAACAATAAATATTATAGGTTTGCTATAGTAAACTTGTAAGAATACAGGGAGTGCAGAATTATTAGGCAAGTTGTATTTTTGAGGATTAATTTTATTATTGAACAACAACCATGTTCTCAATGAACCCAAAAAACTAATTAATATCAAAGCTGAGTATTTTTGGAAGTAGTTTTTAGTTTGTTTTTAGTTTTAGCTATTTTAGGGGGATATCTGTGTGTGCAGGTGACTATTACTGTGCATAATTATTAGGCAACTTAACAAAAAACAAATATATACCCATTTCAATTATTTATTTTTACCGGTGAAACCAATATAACATCTCAACATTCACAAATATACATTTCTGACATTTAAAAACAAAACAAAAACAAATCAGTGACCAATATAGCCACCTTTCTTTGCAAGGACACTCAAAAGCCTGCCATCCATGGATTCTGTCAGTGTTTTGATCTGTTCACCATCAACATTGCATGCAGCAGCAACCACAGCCTCCCAGACACTGTTCAGAGAGGTGTACTGTTTTCCCTCCTTGTAAATCTCACATTTGATGATGGACCACAGGTTCTCAATGGGGTTCAGATCAGGTGAACAAGGAGGCCATGTCATTAGATTTTCTTCTTTTATACCCTTTCTTGCCAGCCACGCTGTGGAGTACTTGGACGCGTGTGATGGAGCATTGTCCTGCATGAAAATCATGTTTTTCTTGAAGGATGCAGACTTCTTCCTGTACCACTGCTTGAAGAAGGTGTCTTCCAGAAACTGGCAGTAGGACTGGGAGTTGAGCTTGACTCCATCCTCAACCCGAAAAGGCCCCACAAGCTCATCTTTGATGATACCAGCCCAAACCAGTACTCCACCTCTACCTTGCTGGCGTCTGAGTCGGACTGGAGCTCTCTGCCCTTTACCAATCCAGCCACGGGCCCATCCATCTGGCCCATCAAGACTCACTCTCATTTCATCAGTCCATAAAACCTTAGAAAAATCAGTCTTGAGATATTTCTTGGCCCAGTCTTGACGTTTCAGCTTGTGTGTCTTGTTCAGTGGTGGTCGTCTTTCAGCCTTTCTTACCTTGGCCATGTCTCTGAGTATTGCACACCTTGTGCTTTTGGGCACTCCAGTGATGTTGCAGCTCTGAAATATGGCCAAACTGGTGGCAAGTGGCATCTTGGCAGCTGCACGCTTGACTTTTCTCAGTTCATGGGCAGTTATTTTGCGCCTTGGTTTTTTCCACACGCTTCTTGCGACCCTGTTGACTATTTTGAATGAAACGCTTGATTGTTCGATGATCACGCTTCAGAAGCTTTGCAATTTTAAGAGTGCTGCATCCCTCTGCAAGATATCTCACTATTTTTGACTTTTCTGAGCCTGTCAAGTCCTTCTTTTGACCCATTTTGCCAAAGGAAAGGAATTTGCCTAATAATTATGCACACCTGATATAGGGTGTTGATGTCATTAGACCACACCCCTTCTCATTACAGAGATGCACATCACCTAATATGCTTAATTGGTAGTAGGCTTTCGAGCCTATACAGCTTGGAGTAGGACAACATGCATAAAGAGGATGATGTGGTCAAAATACTCATTTGCCTAATAATTCTGCACTCCCTGTAGGTTCAGGAACAGAGAGCTTCATTAAGACGTGTCTTGCCGCTTTGAGTGCAGCATCCGCCCCCCCAGTATTGCTTATTTTTAAATAACATTGCACTGATTTGTAGACTCCTAACCAAGCCCCAAAGATTTAGGAGAATACCGATGTATACCTACTCCAGTTTGCTCCTGTTTGTGTAAAGGGTATTTTCATATGCAGAGGAAGGGGGAGGGGCAGTGTCTGCTTTTTCCACTATATAACCACTTTCAGTGGGTGTTTCAGCTAACCTTTTCAACAGAGCTAAACTGGAAACGTCTAAGTAAGTTTTTAAAACTGTTTTATACTAGATTTTTATATTAGTATCTGTGCATATTATTATTTATAGCAGTGTCTATTACATGCAGTTTAAATGAAAAATTGGTGTATACTGTCCCTTTAAGTTTTAAGGGAACAAATCCAAAATTGTGCTGATCTAATTTGCTTTATTCTCTCTGTATCCTTTCTTGAAACAGCAGCAATGCACTACTGAGATCTATCTGAAAGCCAATGGGAAGAGGCATATATATGCAATGACCAATCAGCAGCTTCTGAGCCTACCTATGTATACTTTTCAACGAAGAATCCAAAGAGAATGAAATAAATTTGATAATAGAAATAAATTGGAAAGTTGTTTAAAATTGCATGCTCTATCCGAATCATGAAAGAAAAATCATGGGTTTCATGTCCCTTTAAGAATGAATGTTCTAGAAAAGTTAAAGATCATTTAACTATTTTAAAATATAACAAAACATTGTTCCCTTAAAATCTTCTCTATCTCAAAGCTGCATCCAGTACTCTGGTACAAATATGTTTTTTTGTGTATTACTCTGTGTCAGTTTGAATATGTTTTTAAAGGGACATGAAACCCACAATTTTTTCTTTCATGATTCACAATTTTAAATAACTTTGCAATGTCTTTCTATGATCTAATTTGCTTAGTTCTCTTGATATCCTTTAGTGAAAAGTATACTTGGGTAAGCTCAAGAGCTTGCAGCTAGCTGCTGATTGGTGGCTGCGCATATATGGCTCTTTTATTGTCATACCTGATGTGTTGAGCTACCTCCCATTAGTGCATTGCTGTTTCTTCAATAAAGGATACCAATTGAATAAAGCAAAATTTGATAATATAAGTAAATTGAAAATTTTGTTTAAAAAATGTATGGTCTGTCTAAATGTTAAAAGAAACATTTTGGGTTTCATGTCTCTTTAAAGTAATTGTAAAGTTTAATGAATGACTGCCCAGTATCTGAAATAATCTTAAAAACAGGGGCACTTTAATTCATTAAACCTTACAATGATGCTTCTTTTTAAAAAGATTTACCATTTCGTTATGATAAACAAACCGCCGATTCTCCGCTCGCATCTCCTGCTGTATTTAGCATATTGATGAGGAATCTGGCATCCTCCAATCATTGCGTGCCCCCTTTGGCGTCCAGCTCGTGGGGCACGCAGCGATTGGAGGCAGCCGGATTTGTCATCGATATGCTAAATACAGTAGGAGATGTGGGCTGAAGATTGGGGGCAAGGACACCCTTAGCATTTGCGGAGCCCTGGGCAAGACAAATTTGCAGGGCCCCACCATCCAGTGCTCTTATTCCACTTCCCTTGTATGGTCCACCCCTGTCCTAACGGTGCTCTGACAAAATGCAGAAGGACATTTGGCAGACGGACATTTGGCCGACGGACATTTGGCTGACAGACAGAAAGCTAAAGAATGTTCCGATTTCGGCCGAGGGCAGATACGTTCCAGAGTGCTCTGTTCTAATCAGAGCCTCGGGCGCCGCAACTGCCTCTGGGAACCTTACCATGGGTCCCAGGCCGCACGTTTTGTAATTCTCTGTCTGGGAAATTATCTATCTATCAAATCTATCTATTTATCTATCAAATCTATCTATCGTATCTATCAAATGTATCTATTGCATCTATTGATCTATCTATCTAATCTATGTATCTGTCTATCAAATCTATCTATCTCGTGGCCGGACTGTTATCTGACAGCCAATTGTGTTTCGGCCAAATGTCCGTCGGCCAAATGTCCGTCGGCCAAGTGTCCGTCGGCTAAAAGTCCGGCCACGGTCCTAACATCCAGTGTTACCTATATAAAGATTAACAGTATATATTACACCTTCTGATACCATAAACACTTTTTCAGGATATACATTGCACCTTCTCATACCTTCACCCCTGAAAGTGTGGTGCCACATAAAGCCTGGGGCCCTGAACTAGGGTTGCCACCTCAGCCATGTTTTCCTGGACACTTATGAGTTACACATGCTGCAGGGTTTGCAGGGAGGAACATGTATTGTGCTTTTCATTAGCACTATTCATGTGATGTCCAGAGGCTCAATACATGTCCCCCCCTGCTTACCCTGCAACATGTGTAACTCATAAGTGTCCAGGAAAACATGGCTGAGGTGGCAACCCTACCCTGAATGGGTGCCCCTCTCGTCCTGTGAAAAAGGGCAGGCCTGATCGCCACTATGTCTGCCATAACGCAATGGTAAATGTTTGAAAAAGAAGCGTCATTGTAAAGTTTAATGAATTAAAGTGCCCCTGTTTTTAAGATTATTTTTAGATTCATTAAACTTTACAATCACGTTAAGCCATATGAGTTGAGAAACAACCTCACTCCTGTTTCCACTCCAGTTGAGGGCTACAAAAGGAAGATACTAGAATAAAGTTGATTAGTTATGAGGTATTCCTGGCACTGATGACTTTTGGAAAATAACTTTTTTTTGTAGAATGCAATGCTGTAACCAACTTGTATATACTAATTTGTTATGCATCTGTAAGCAGTTGATTGATCTGTGTGAGGGATAAGGACTAAACCTTGAAGCACAAAAAACTAGTTAAACATCAACCACACAAGCATTCTTCATGCTTTCTATAAACTGAAGCCAAGGGCCATACAAACACTGGGTGCTACTAGCTTGCTGTACTGGTTTAGGGGAGTACTAAAGAATGCAACACTATTTGCTCAAATACAATATATCCAACAGTTTGTTTCTTTCCTATAGTGACTCATAGTATCGGTTGCTAGGCTTTTGAGGTTACTGCGGTTACCTGCGGGGGGGGGGGGGGGGGTTGCTGTGTTGTTGTTTTTTTACAGTTTTCAGCATAACTTTATTGAAAATACACATTCCGTTTTACATGGAAGTTTTTTTTTTTAAGTTTTTCTAGTCCCAATTATATTGTTTTGTTGGTGATTTTCTCCTGTAAAAAAAAAAAAAAAAGTTTGATTACCTCCCTTCTCTAGAGTTCATTTTTGCAAACCTTCTGAATTATGTGAGGTGTCTGGTATAAGGATGCTACATACATTTTATTAATAAACACCTGAGCATAAATCATACCTTGTGTAACAAGCAATAAAAAGCAAAGCAAGGTATTTTAAGCCATTGCTTTATTTAAAAAAATATTTCTTCACTTAGGATAATCCTCCCTTACTGTAGTTTACTGGAAATAAAGGCCATTGGTGTGCATTTAAAGTGACAGTGTACTCCAGAATTTGTATTGTTTAAAAAGATAGATAATCCCTTTATTACCAATTCCCCAGTTTGGTAAAACCAACACGATTATATTAATATACTTTTTACCTCTGATTACCTTGTATTTAAGCCTCTGCAGACTGCCCCCTTTATTTTAGTTATTTTGTCAGACTTGCATTTTAGCTAATCTTGTGCTCATAAATAACTCCACGGGCATGAGCACAATGTTATCTATATGACACATATGAACTAACATCCTTTTAGCTGTCAAAACTATCAAATGCATTGAGATAAGAGGCGGCCTTCAAGGGCTTAGAAATTAGCATATGAGCCTAACTAGATTTAGCTTTCAACTAAGAATACCAAGAGAACAAAGCAAATTTAATGATAAAAGTAAATTGGAAAGTTGTTTAAAATGGCATGCCATATCTGAATCGTGAAAGTTTAATTTTGACTAGACTGTCCCTTTAACCTCTTACATTTAGCAGAGGGTGTGTGTTCCCTTAAATACTGTTAATCCTAAAACAGATGAATGCTTCCTTTGGATGCACTCCAAACAATTCTGCATGTATCCCGTTACATTCCAGTTTAATACTAAACAATGTAATTTGCTAATTAGTCTTTAACATAAAGTGTGACTGAGGCAAACGCCTTTACTAAAAACTAATACTTACAACTCCACCCTGATTTACAGCATTAGCAACAAATCATTAATATCCTTTTGTCTGGTCAGATATTACATTTCCATATAAAATCAGGGATATTGGTAACCTGGCTTTAAATTCAAGACCATGGTTAGTGTATTAATGATATTGCTTAAAGGACCAGTCAACACATTAGATTTGCATAATCAACAAATGCAAGATAAGAAGACAATGCAATAGAACTTAGTCTGAACTTCAAATAAGTAGTAGATTTTTTTTATAACAAATTTCATGTATATTTCCACTCCCCTTGTACCATATGATAGCAATCAGCCAATCACTAATGCATATTCTTGCTCATGCTCAGTAGGATCTGGTGACTCAAAAATTGTAAATATAAAAGACTGCACATTTTTTTTAATGGAAGTAAATTGGAAAGTTGTTTAAAATTACATGCTGTATCTGAATCATGAAAATTTACTTTAACCTTAGTGTCCCTTTAAAGGGACAGTCTACTAGATATTTTATTCTTTAAAAAGATAGATAATGCCTTTTATTACCCATTCCCCAGTTTTGCATAACCAACACAGTGAATTCAGATAAGAGGCGGCCTTCAAGCTCTTAGAAATTAGCATGTGAGCCTACCTAGGTTTAGCTTTCAAACTAAGAATACCAAGAGAACAAAGCCTTATTTGATAATAAAAGTAGATTGGGAAGTTGTTTAAAATTACAATCCCTATATGAATCATGAAAGTAAAATTTTGACTAGACTGTCCCTTTAGATATTGAAAATGTTAAAAAAAAAGCTCCTGAAATTACCATCTTTTATTTATTTTTTTAATAAAAAAAACAAAGAATAAAAATAAATAACTAAATTGTGCAACAATAATTTAAATAGAACGAATATATAAAGGTATATGAAAAATCTAAATGAAACGGTCATACTTCTGTTATCAGATTTACTTTACTTTCTAGGTATGCTTTTTTTTTAAATCACTTCTAAGTAAGCTCAGGAGCAGCAATGCACCACTGCGAGTTAGCTGGTTATTGGTGGCTGCACAAATATGCCTCTCTTGTCATTGACTCATCAGATGTGGTCAACTTGCTCCCAGTAGTGCATTGATGCTACTAAGCCTACTTAGGTATGATCTTTGACAAATAATGCACACCTCATTGCATCATTAGTGGGCAATCTTCATTTGACGCTCATTATATACAGGTAGAAAACCCTTTGTCCAAACTGCTTGGGGCTGGAAAAGGTTTGGATTTTGGAATATTTGCATAAACTGAGACAGTTTGGAGAGGGGATGGGACCAAGTGTAAATAAAAATGTAATTTAGGTGATATTATTTACATGTCATATTACAGCTTATACATCCAAACTAGCAGTAGTTTTATATCATTTTAATACTTTTATATAAATAGATAGTACCCTCAGAAAGATAGTACAGTACTGTAATCTGAAAGGTAATATTTGTTGTTTTAAGTAAGTATAAATGAAAAAAAAAGCAAACCAATGACACAGACAGAGAATATTGTGACTTACAGGCAGAGAAAATGTATTTTTATTTTGTTTTTGTTTTTTAAATATCAAATAAAAAGTTTTTTTTAATGAAAAAGGCTAAATGAAAATCTCTTTGAATTACCAGTAAGTCCAAATCTTGTCTATAGGAAAATAATAAAAAGTTTTATAATTTTAAAAATGCCCTTTAAGCAAAAAAATAAATAAAAAATACTTTTAATGCATGGTGTATGCATACAACCTAGGGGTGGAAAAATACCACTATAGTTCTTAAATTGTTATTAGTCAAAGGAGAAAAAGCTACACATTATTCTAGTGAGGGATTAGTTGTGGACCAGTAGGTATTACCAGCCCTGCCTATAACTCAGTTGTGTAAAGCAATCTCCCACATTTAATTCTCAACTTTATTATTTTCCATCTAACACAATACCCTGTGCTCTATAACTACTTCCTTCCATTTTACCAAGCTCTGACTTCCTATTGCCTGGGGTATGACATATTGCTGATTTTTCTCTTGCTGACATTGGTTATTTCGTTGTTACCACATTAGTAGTTAAACATTACTAAGTAAGGCAGTACTGAATGAAAGGTGGGTATTAAATAAAACAGGGCTTAAAGGGACAGTAAAGTCAAAAT
>NC_069503.1:1016898747-1016908747 GCF_027579735.1 Bombina bombina
CCTAATTAAAATAGCATTTAGGATAAATGAGTTTTCATTTAAACAAAAGTTGATCATCTGTTATAATGTATTTTAAAGCCAGTGTTCTCAGGTGAGCACAAATCTAAGCGCAGCACAAGAAATCCGTTATCAGCGTCTCTTGGCGGTTCGATATATGCACTCTGCTTAGCTGGAAAAATAATTGATGTAAATGAACTTTCTTCATTGAAAAAGGCGAAAAGTGAAATGGTTTTCAGGTTTAATCATTTATCTGTTTAAAGTTGTATAGATTTAATTAGAAATCAATAATCCAGTTAGTGAAAAGCCCCTATTGATTCCTCTATTTTTGTTTTAGAAAATGCAAAGCATTACTAATAATACAGCCAGTGCATCCTAATAAATCATTTAGTAAATTGAAATAGAGTATTTAAAAATTAAGACACCATACTGTTATTAATATTAAAATAACTGGTCTTAATGTGTATTTGTTTTAATCAGTTATATAGATCTGTAAATACATAATAGTATTTCATTTAATTGCAGTAATAACTATTAAAATCAGAATTAAAGGGACATGAAACTCAATTTTTTTTTCATGATTCAGATAGAGAATGAAATTTGAAGCATTTTTAAAAATGTATTTGTGACGGACTTCTCCGCTACCCCGACTGGGTAGCGCCGTCGACCGGGATCTTCCTCTGCCTGGAACAAGTGGCTATGTTGCCCAGGAAAGTGATTTCTATGTAGCCCAGGAAAGTGATTTTAGCTGAATCTCTGGGGCAAAGGGCTGCTGGAGCGACCGGGGTAAAGTTAGTGGGTGTCCTGGTGTCCTGTGGCCGACCAGGAGTTCCAGGAGCCTGGCCAGCCTGAGAGGAGTTAGGGGGGTGTCCGTTGTGATGCGGCAGACCGGGAGTTCCAGAAGCCCGGCCAGCCCAGGAGGGTTTTCCTGGTCATACACCAAACAAAAAGTTCCAGAGATTGTGGTTGCTCTGAGGAGCCCAAAACCACTGAGAAACAGCTGGGGTGAAGTCTATAGGGGGGACAAGGGTTCAGCCCCTGCAGCCCAATATCCGTGACAACTCCCCCCTCCAGTTCGGCAGACCCCCCGGCTAGATCCACACGCGGGTCGGCCTGGGGATGTCCGAGGAGTTTATGCCACTTCAGTCCGCCGGGAAAGTCCGTCAGCATTCCCATTGCTCTTTCCCGGTCGGTACTGGATGTCAAAGTTAAAAAGCTGCAGGGCTAGGCTCCACCTCAGCAGTCTCCCGTTGTCCCCGGAAACACGGTTGAGCCATACTAGGGGGTTGTGGTCAGTAAGGACGGTGAAGGGTCTCCCATATAGGTAGGGCTGCAACTTCTTCAAAGCCCATACCAGCACCAGACACTGCTTCTCAACCACCGCATAGCCTACTTCTCGGGGTAGCAGTTTGCGACTGATGTAGGCAATAGGGGGTGGTCCTGTCCTTTATCGTCCGCCTGGCTTAGTATGGCCCCCAACCCGAACATGGAGGCATCTGTGTGGACAGAAAAACTTTTGGCTGGGTTAGGAGCGGCCAGTACTGGGGCAGAGATTAAGGCAGACTTAAGACTCTGGAAGGCTTTTTCACACTCGGGGGACCACAGGACCAGTCGGGGAAGTCGTTTACGGGTCAGGTCAGTCAGGGGTTTGGCGAGGGTGCTGTAATTAGGGACGAACCTCCGGTAGTAGCCTGCAGTACCCAGAAAGGCAAGGACTTGGGTTTTGGTCCTGGGGGTGGGCCAGTTAGCCACTGCCTCAACTTTGGCCGGCTCGGGTCGCTGCTTACGGCAGATGACTCGGTGGCCTAAGTACTGAACTTCCGAGTGCCCAATGGTACACTTATCTGGCTTCAAGGTTAGGCCAGCGACTCGAAGACGATCTAAGACAATGCCTAGGTGGACCAGATGGTCCTCCCAGGTCTCGCTATAGATGGCCATGTCATCCAGGTATGCACAGGCATAGTCCTGGAGGCCATCCAACAGGCGGTCTACCATTCTTTGGAAAGTGGCTGGGGCGTTCTTCATTCCAAACGGCATGACCTTAAACTGGTATAAGCCGAAGGGAGTGATGAAGGCAGACTTGGGGACGGACTCAGGGCCAAGGGGGATTTGCCAATAACCCTTGCATAGGTCGAGGGTGGTCAGGAAGTGGCCGGGCGATTCGATCTAACAGGTCATCTACTAGGGGCATGGGATAGGCGTCAGTGGTGGTTCTGTCGTTGAGTCTACAGTAGTCAACTCAGAAACGGGTAGTTCCATCCTTCTTGGGTACTAACACTACCGGGGAGGCCCAGGGACTGTTGGATGGTTCAATGACACTGAGGTCCAACATTCCCCGGAGCTCCCGGTGCATACTGTCCCTGACGGCCTCTTTGACCCTGTAGGCAGCCTGTCGCAGGGGTGTCTGTCCCGGGTCTCCACCCGGTGGATGGCTGTGGTGGTAAACCCAGGGACAGTAGAGAACATGTCACTTCTTTGTTCCAAGAGTCGCCGGACCTGCCTTTTCTGTCCGGGCTCTAACCTATTGTCTAGGGATATGTCATCCACCCCCTGGGGGGTGTCAGTAGGTCCGAGAAGCTCCGGCATTGGAAGACTTTCAGAGTCTTCCACTGCCGGCGCACAGATAGCTAGGTCTCTTTATGTATGCCTTTAACATGTTCACATGAAAGGTCCGACGGATCCTTTCATCTGAACACTTCGCTACCAGGTATGTGGTGTTGTTCAGCTGTTCCACAACCTGGTAAGGTCCTTGCCAAGAGGCCTGTAGCTTGTCGGTTTTGACAGGCTTCAGAGCGAGGACCTTCTGTCCCACAATCAGGGTTCGGGTACGGGCATTGCGATCGTACCATCGCTTCTGCCTGTGCTGAGAGGCTTGAAGGTTCTCGCGTACCTGGGCAGCCAAGTCCTTCAGCCGGTCTCTGAGCTGGAGCACGTACTCCACAACAGAGGGCTGTTCCACCCCGGTGGCTCCCTCCCAGTGGGCTTGTACCAAATCTAGTGGGCCCCTAACCTTTCAACCATATAGAAGTTCAAAGGGGGAAAAACCAGTGGATTCCTGAGGCACCTCTCGATATGCAAAGAGGAGGTGCAGCAGGAATCTCTCCCAGTCCTTGTGAGTTGCTGAGAACGTCCGAAGTAGTTGCTTTAGGGTCCCGTTAAACCTCTCACACAGCCCATTCGTCTGGAGATGGTAAGGGGCGCTGTGCAGGGGTTTAATCCCGCACGACGCAGTGAACTGTGTTCCCTGATAGGAAACCACTTCCCGAGGGAAGCCTACCCTGGTGAATATCCGGAGCATCGCATCTGCTATGGTCTGCGCCATGATATTGGCCAAGGGGATTGCCTCGGGGTATCGGGTGGCATAGTCCACCACTGTAAGGATGTATTTCTTCCCTGATGGGCTGGGCCGAGCTAATGGCCCAACAATGTCTACTGCCACTCGGCTAAAGGGTTACTCAATAATGGGCAGGGGATGGAGGGGGCTTTCGTATGGTCACCTGTCTTTCCTACCTTCTGGCAAACCTCACAGGATTTACAGTATTCCTTAATATCGGCTGGAATGCCTGGCCAGAAGAAGGTTTGAGTCAAGCGGTGGTGGGTCCTTTGCTTTCCTAAGTGGCCGGCTAAGGGGATGTCATGCCCTATGTTCAATAGGTTGGACCGAAACTTCTTCGGTACGACCAGCTGGTGTTTGGGCACTGGTCCTTTTCTCCTCTTGGAGATCCGGTACAGGAGCTCACCCTCCCACTGGAATCGTTCGTCTCCGGGGCCCTGGGGGTCAGCCCCTACTCGGTCTCGGTAAGGGGCTAGGTTCAGGTCACTAAAGGTTTCTTTGGAGAAGTCAGAGGGGGTTGCCCAGGAGGGGGTGTCAGTAAGTTTGGGGTTAGTGGGGACGGGTAGTAGGGGAAAGGTAGGTGTCGGGTTGGTAGTTCTTACCTGGGTCCCCAGAGTTGGTGAGGTGGCGGAGCATCTGGCCTGCTGGCGGGTAGTCACTGGGCAGGTATCTGGAGAGGCATCCCCCACATAGGCGGACACAAGGTGGCCGAGGTCATTTCCCAACAGGACCTTGGCAGGGATGTGGTGCATAACCCCCACTTCTACATTGCGGGAGTCGGTTTTCCAGTTCAAATGGACCCAGGCTGTAGGAATCCTGAGGACCTCACCTCCGGGTACTCCCACAGCAAGGGTGTGCCCAGTGCAGTCGGAGGGGGGAACGAGGTGAGGTTGGATCAAAAAAACGGTGGCCCCTGTATCTCTCATTCCTTGAGCTGCCTGCCCGTTGACCCAGACAACTTGCCGGTGTTGTTGTCGGTTGTCTTGGTCCATTGAGCCGACATGGTACAAGACACCCACTTCTTCTCCTGTCCACTCAGCATAGGGGTCGGAGCTCGCTGTATGGGCACAATGGGCAGCGGCCTTATAGGTGCGGGCTTGAGGAGACCCCCACGAGGTTGAGGCAGGGTTCCTTGGCTGCTGGGCTGGGGGTTTTTGTTGTCTGGTGGGGCAGTCCGGGGTGTCCACAGCCATAACGCCCCCGGGGATGGCTGCTCCTGGCCGGGTAAACAGGGGGTGGCCGGGTCTGTGGCTGCCGAAAGAACATTGGGGCTCGAGCTGGGGCTGGAGCGGAGCGGGTTGCTGGCCGGGGGTCTGTGGGCATCCACATACTGATCAGCCAGGGCGGCGGCTTGGTCAGCTGTTCTGGGTCCCTTGTCTTTTATCCAGTCCCTTATCTCTGCTGGGGTGCGGTTGTAGAACTGCTCAAGGAGGATGAGTTGAACAGCTTCGTCTAGGGTGGTGATGTGGCACCCAGTAACCCAGGAGTTCAAGGATCTAGCTAAGCGATGGGCAAACTCGGTATACGGCTGCTCCTGTTGTCTTTGTAGTCCTCTGAAGTTTAGCCGGTGAGCCTCCGGGTAAGTCCATACCGAGCAAGGATGCGCTCCTTCACCCGGTCATAGTTGCCTTGATCTACGGAGAGGACAGTGTGGAAAGCCTCCAAAGCCCTACCGGATAGTTTCCCAATTAAGATAGTAACCCTATCGGCATTAGTGACCCCATGCATCCGGCACTGGGTCTCGAACAGCTGTAGGTAGCGGTCAATATCCTCACTCCCATCATCCTGGAAGGTTCGGAAAGCCCCGTGAGGTAGTTTCTTGGACCGGGAAGGGGGGTTCAGGGGATCCGGCATGACCCCCCCTATAGACTTCTGAAGCTCCAACATGTGTATCTTGTTGGCGTCAGTCACTATCCGAGTAATGATCTCCTCTGGGGGGTTAGGTCCATAGAGAGCCAGTTGCCACTGTACCTGCCGCTGTTTGTCGGATGTTGTAGTCCCTGGAGTGGAGGCTGTACTGGGCTGTCCTCCTCTTTGGTCGATGTCCGACCCACCAGCCTGTTCTCTAGCCTGATCGTCCTCCATCAGTTCGGCTACGAGCACTGCCTTTGTCTTGTTGCCAGCGACTTTACCTCTAGTCTGCAGCAATGTTCTCAATTCTTCCTTCCGGAGCCCCTGGTACTGCTCCATCCGGCAAGATCTTCAGTTGGTGGTTTGGACGTTCCAGGTAGACGGAAGCATCCCACCACTGCCAACCAATGTGACGGACTTCCCCGCTACCCCGACTGGGTAGCGCCGTCGACCGGGTCCTTCCTCTGCCTGGAACAAGTGGCTATGTAGCCCAGGAAAGTGATTTCTATCTAGATATCACTTTAAAAAAAAAAAAAAACACGAGAACAAAGCAAATTTGAAAGAAGTTTTTTTCATGAAATAACTTTTTGGGGTTTTATGTCCCTTTAAGATTATGAAAACACACAAACAGCAAACAAAACAATAGCCAGTACTCATGTAGACGCACACAGCTAGACACAAAGCATAAAATTAGTTCCAACATTTAGCCAAACAGTAATAAGCCCAGGAACTGCTCCAATGTGTCTTCTTACCTGGATCCTACAGCTACACAGCGAGCTCCTAACCAAACAAGGGTGACACAGCCAATTTATCATTTTTATAGACACATACAAAACCCAGAAATGGTCTGTACTGAAAAACAAGAATGGATAAGCATCCTATGCCACTAGCAAAACTCACAGCTATGGGTGTTCACCAGCATTTGGTCAGTGACTCTGCAAACCCCAGACTAGGATAGGTGCAAAATTAAATAAGATAAACCACATAAAAAAGCATTATTGGATTTTTCCTGTTGGTCTTTGCATCAAGGCTTGTCTGGGGTTAACTGCCTGAGCCACTGAATGCAAAGACAGCTTTCTGTAAGTGCTATGTGAGCACCCAGGCCTGGGAGGTTTGCCAGTGACATAGGATTTGTACCCATTCCAGTTTGAGGGTGCAGTCCATCTCCGTCCAGACCTGCTTCATGAACCCACCACTGCAGTATCTTCTACTTAAAGGGACACAAAACCCAATTTTTTTCTTCCATGATTCAGATAGAGCATGCAATTTTAAGCAACTTTCTAATTTACTATTATAAATTTTTCTTCGTTCTCTTGGTATCTTGAAAAAACAGGAATGTAGCTGAGGAGTCAGACCATTTTTTAGTTCAGCACCTGGGTAGCACTTGCTTATTGGTGGGTACATTTAGCCAATAATCAGCATGCGCCACCCAGATGTTTAAACAAAATTGGGCTGGCTCCTATGCTTACATTCCTGTTTTTTTCAAATAAAGATATCAGGAGAACGAAGAATAATTGAATAGTAGGAGTAAATTAGAAAGTTGCTTAAAATTGCATGCTCTATCTGAATCATGAAAGAAAACATTAGGTTTTGTGTCCCTTTAAATAAAACTAAAGTGGGTGTTTTCTTTCTTTTTCTTTTTTGCAGTCAGGGGACGTTTATGATAAAGAATCATTTATGGGTGGCTTACTAATGGGGGGCGGTGGCATGGCAGTGTTTTAGTGGATGAGGGGGTTATATCATATACTGGTTATGGAGATCATATACTGGCTTCAGGCTAGCTGAGATTGGATTTAGATTTAACAGTGGACTGGAAGGCTCTAGTCAGTTTGATATGGGTTTATGTCAGTGGGACCTGGTTGTTTTTAGGCTTTATTGCTGTGGGGGATAAACTAAATGTGGGCGATGATTTATTTATGATCTTCTTCACTGCCTTTGTACTAACTGTTAATGCATATATGTGGCACGTTTGACTAGTCACAAAGAAAATGAGTCTATATGGCAGCTGTAACTGTAGTAACAGAATTCTGCTAAATTGCTTAATTGGCTGTAGTGACTTTCATAGACATGAATAGTTGTCACTACTAGTACAACAATATGTAGTGTCTTCTTTATGATCACTCATGTGCTGTATATTGTAGCTACAGGCTTCTTGCTTTGTTATGACTAGGTTGCTGCATTGTGCAGCTGGAAATCTATCCCAGATGGTACTTAGAAACTGTGTGTCTGCAGGCATAAGTGATAGCAACCCCGTCTTGCTCACATATTTGTATCTTGATTGGTTCCTGTATGCTTTTAAAGGGACAGTAAAGTCATAATTTGACATTCATGATTTAGACAGAGCATACAATTTTCCAATTTACTTTTATTATTTAATTTGTTTCCTTTTCTTGTTATCCTTTGCTGAAAGGTTTATCTAGGAAAGCTCAGGAGCAGCAAACAACCTAGGTTCTAGCTGCTGATTGGTGGCTGCATAAATATAACGATTGTCAATGGCTCACCCATGTGTTCAGTTAGAAACCAGTAGCGCATGACTGCTCCTTCAACAAATGATACCAAGAGAATGAAGCAAATTTGATAATAAACGTAAACTGGAAAGTTGTTTAAACTTGTATGTTCTACCTAAATCATGAAATAAAAATTTTGGGTTTCATGTCCCTTTAAGTAAAGAATAAATTGCTGTTTCTTGTGAATTTATTACTTTTCTCCATGGTCGACATAATTCTCCTAAAATCTGATCACCCTACCTTTATCATATTGATCCTTTTTGTGATTACAAATAAAAAATACCCAGTGTTCTCCTTAGACCTATTTAATGGGCACACCACCTGGCTGATTTTACTGAGCACCTGGCTAAAATCTAAGCCAATATTAGGCGATGATTAGCTAATAGATATGAGGTTTCAAAGCCAAATTTATTCTTGTGAAAATGTGCAAATCCAGGTGCTAGTGTGTTGCTGTTTCACAAGAATAAATTTGGCTCAGAAAATAGCCGAACATCACGAGTGGCTTCCTTCTTCCACATTCGGAGGTATCCGAAACCTCCAAATGCAGATCTATTAGCTAGTATTAAATGGTTTCAATGTTTCTTGTACATATGATCATTAAATCAATTTATGTTAAACTATGCAATTAAGCTGTGCTTTGAATAGCTTATGTAACATTTGTAAATAATAGAAAATGTCATAATATTGCAAAGTATTACATTGGTTCCATCAGGCTACTTCATAATGCCGCTCAGTTGGCAACATTTTATGTGGAGAACATTGTAACCCTTTGCATGCCAGGGAGTATGGCAACATGTACTGCAAAGTGTTATTGTTGCATTAAAAAACAAAATCTATGTGCTAAAGGTTATGTGTTAATGATTTGTTATAAAACTGGTATTCAGACCTGTTCAGCTGAATAGTAAACATGGTTTACCTGCTCTCTCTCTGAAGTTCTGGCCTGTTAGGGAGGCCTGCGGAGAGGTTTGAAAACCAGCGTGTTACAGTGAACAAATTACATGCTCTAATTTATTAGAGCATATTATTTCATTACTATTGACCCTGTAACGCTATGGGGCCGATTTATCAAGGGCCGAATGGCTCGCCGGAAACAGCAGTTATGATGCAGCGGTCTTAAGACCACTGCTCCATAACTGGTCCGCTGCCTCTGAGGCTGCTGTCTGCAATCTGCCCGATCCTATACGATCTGGCTAATTGACACCCCCTGCTAGCCGCCACGAATCTGCAGGGGGCAGCATTGCACAAGCAGTTCACAAGAACTGCTTGTGCAATGATAAATGCAGACAGCGTATGCTGTTCTCTGCGGCTTCTTGCAGGGGTTAAACACTACAGGGCCTATCTATCAAGCTCCGAATGGAGCTTGATGCCCCATGTTTCTGGCGAGCCTGCAGGCTCGCCAGAAACAGCAGTTATGAAACAGCGGTCACAAAGACCGCTGCTCCATAACCTGTACGCCTGCTCTGAGACATCACCGGAAATCAACCCGATCGAGTACGATCGGGTTGATTGACACCCCCCTGCTGGCAGCCCATTGGCCGCGAGTCTGCAGGGGGCGGCGTTGCACCAGCAGCTCTTCAGCGAGGTCTGGCGGACCTGATCCGCACTGTCGGATCAGGTCCGCCAGACTTTGATAAATTGGGGCCAAAGAATTGCAGGGTAAAATAGTGATAACATTACATGCTCTAAGGAATTAGAAAATGTAATTTGTTTACTTTAATGGGCCCTTTAACATATCATTAACACAACATTTTACTTGGTTGATTTTAACGATTAAATAACAATTGCATAATTTGTATTAAAAGGGCTAATATAGTGAAAAAATGACATGCTCTAATTTGTTATTGGCCCTGTAATTCTATGTGTTTAACCCCCATAAGAAGCCACAGAGAACTGCTGTTGCTGACACAATCGGCAGCTCACGTCGCAAGACCCAGCTGTGGAAATAGCACTCCTCTTTGACTTTGAGTTTCCACTTGGGACCAGAAGTTCTCTGTGGCTCCTGAAGAGTACACTAACTATGTGTTTAACCCCCGTTGCCAGGGTTAAACTCATATAGTTGCAGGGTCAATAGTGATAAAATGACATGCTCTAATAAATTGGAGTATGCATTTTTTCCCTCCTGTAATGGCCCTTTAAATACAAAGCATTATACAATGTTTATTTAAAAGCTGGGTCATTTATATCTGACACCGGTGCCTGCCTATAAATCCCTAATTCCGGTCACAGGTGTGTAACAGCACTGTTAAGGTTCTTTGAATAGAATTGGGCATTATGGCACAGTGGGGGAATGACATAAATATTTAATAAACTA